>NC_060285.1:12289800-12351347 GCF_021613505.1 Equus quagga
GGGGAGAGGTGGGGCTGGAACAGGTCAGGGGCGGAAGATGGGGCTGGAACAGGTTGGGGGTGAAGGTGGGGCTGGAGGAGGTTGTGGGGGGAGGTGGGGCTGGAGCAGATCAGGGGGAAGGTGGGGCTGGAACAGGTTGTCGGGGGGAAGGTGGGACATCTGCGTAGAGACTTTCAAATACGCTTGGACTTCAGTGGGTAAAGTAGGAAGCAAAAAACACTCCCAAGAGAGAACTGGTGGAGATGCATGCTTTTTGGCTCCGGGTCAAGTGGGAAAATCTCCCCTGAGAATTTCCATCCACTAGGCCTCACTCATGTGAGTTTGGGGCCAAACCTCACACTGTCATGGTGGTGCAAAAATCATAGAAATAAATGCAAATCGTCTGTAAAGAAACATACTTTAAAACTAGGCCTTAAAGAATTCCCACAGATAAAAATTCCAACTAACATGAAGTCTGAAGCAAAAATCACTTAACACTCAAGGACACTAACCTCCATGAGGGAGTGTCAGCAGAAACAACAGACTGGATCAAACCAAAGAGCTGCGGGAATTGGAATGATGAGGTAGAGGGTCTAATGTCTGTCTGAAATACATGTATCGAAAACATAATTGACTGGGCAATTTTGAGAAAGATCCAAATAAAACTTCTGGAAATGGAAAAATAAATTTGTAATTGGAAACTTAACATAAAGGTATAGTAGCACATTAGACAGAGATGAAGAGAGAATTGGTGAACTGGAAGATGCTTCTGACAGCCAAACTCGACAAGGAAAGTGGGGAGAGAAGTCTAGTGATGGAGAGAGAGAATTGATTGAAACAAGGAAGATTTTTATCTGTTTTTTTTAACCCGCTGAATGCCTGGGACACCCACTCTTCACTTTTCAGCAAACATCTGTTGAACACCAGTTGATATCAGGCACTATTCATCTCGAATCAGGTTAGAGACAGTCCCTGGCCTACAGGTCAGAGAGGAAGGGTCCTTGTTTCATCCCCACATGACATCCTCAGTCCACTTTGAAATAAAAATGCATATATTAAGGAGATGGCTTAAAACAATAGTTTAATTAATAGTCTAAACATACGTAGATGCTCAAACAGAGGTAATTCATAGAGCAGAGGTCAGCAACTTTGAAGTACCAGCACTCTGCAAACTCAAGTTTGACCATACGCTTACACACGAAATGACGTCTTACAGGTCTAGAGACCTCAGCTGCAAGTCACTGCCTGTCTTGAAGGTTTCAGGAGTACAGCAGTGATGCCCATGCCCGTTAGGAAGCATGCTGCCACCCTGAGTTGTGGCTCCCACCAGTACATCGTCACTGGCCCTCTAGCCTTCTGGCTCCTGCTCCCTAGATACTACTCAACAGGACAAGCCACTAAGCATTGCTGCCTGGAGCTGGGAAGAGAAGAGTCGTGGCAGAGGGCCAGCTGGCAGAGGGCGGGCTTTCCCTCCGCCCCCTTCACGGATATGCAGCTGCTAGTTCTGGCCCAGATTCTGCTGGGCTTCTCTGCCCCCCGGCCCCTGCAGAAGGGCTGATGTCATCAGAGGTGGTGCTTGCCAAAAGGCCACCTTGCTGCCCCCTCTGCTGTCCTGCCTCCGCATCTGCTGTCTTCCCTGCCCAGAGGATTGTCAAAGCCTTTTCTGCCAGGGGCGCTCCATGCAGTAAGTCAGAAAAAAAAGTAGGGAATAATGTGGTGCAGCACCTTACAGCCTCTTCACAGCATCCTTTGTAATATGCCCCGTTTTCCCCTGACACAAAGGACTCAAGACAGTTTTCTGACCCTCACTCTATCTTCCCATCCTGTCTCTAAATCCCTCAGAAGGCTGAGCCCATATCTGTTCCATCCTTTCTATTTTTTGAATCAAAGTTATTTATGTACTTGGCTAAAAGACTTTTTTCCCACTTCTATTTTCACTCCGCAGAAGGAACTGCTTCTAGCTCTTCCTGTTGTTTCTTCATATTTCTAAGTAATAAGTATCCACACTGTTTCCTGATCCATCAGATCTGACCTAGCACCCACTTTCTGCCGTGGCAGAGGTGAGGGTTTTCCACTTGTATCTTTGTATCCCGAACAGTGCTTTACACACAGTATTTGCAACACAGGTATTGTTGAGGGAATAAATCTCTGCAGGCAGGTCTGAGCTCAAAATGGGACTGACCACTGAGCTTCTGCCCCCACCCCCCCACTGCCACCCGCCCTGGGCCAGCTTCCAGAGAGAAGGGCTGCTCCTGAGCGGCTGGCCCCTTGCAGAGCACCATGCTAGGCCTCAATCTCTGGGGGCTGAGTTGTTTCTGTGGTTCTTCCAAACCGTGAGGGCAGCCTCCTATTCTCGCAACCTTAGGGAGGGACGAGATCCATGGCTACTCGGGTCAGACAGGAGATACCCAGAAAAATCAGCCCCCAGGCTCAAGGAATGGAGGCCCCCAGGGTGCCTCCCGCACCTCTGCCCACCCCTCAGCGTGGCTCGTTTGTCCCCTTTTGCTTTTGTATAGAGTCCTGTTTCCTGTTCGCCCTAACGCGCCAGAAGCAGCCGCCCTTTTGCCGGCAGGGGTACCTGAGAATGCAGGGGCTTGTGGGCAACGAGCGCCTTCGTCAGCACGGAGTAGAGAGCGGGCTCCTGCGGGACTATGCCGCTGTGGGCAAGCACCGGAAGGACAGCACCCGGCAGCCTAGAGACCGTGAGCCAACAGGTCACCCCCGGGCCCCAGAGCCTCCAGCCCAGGCCTTCAACCATAACAAGGAGGAACTCTGATGGCCAGGCCTCTCTCCCACCCACCCCCACAGTCAGCTCTCCTCTTTCTCCACAGCCCCAGGCTCCCACCGACGTGTGATTGCCAAAGACCACTCAGATCATTGCAGGGACTGCACCAAAGCCACACAGAGGGCACGTATGGGCTGAAGGGCAGCCATGCGGTGGTCTCCTCCTGTCCTTCGCTCCGTGGGGGCGGAGGAGGCGGGGTCCAGAGAAGGGCCTCCTCTGCCAGGTGGGAGCTGCCTTCCACAGCTGGGCTTGTCTTCACTGAGCTGTCGCTGAGCACCAGGCTGGCCTCAGTTCTGTCCCCATCAAGTACCCAGTAGTTCGTTTTTCTTCTGGTCTGCTCCTCAGATGGGCCTGGATCCCACCCACCCGTGGAGCATTTCACAGGTGAAATCCATCCTCATCTTCATAAGGGTTTGGCAGACACTTCACAACAAAAGCTCTAATATCCTCGACTGTGGAGGACAGGTGGGCCTGTTGCCCCCAGATGAAGACACCAGCTCAGCGAGCTTAGGTGATTCCCAGGGTCCCAGCCAGGAGTCCCTGTCTGGGTAGCGCGAAAGCCTGTTCCACCTCGCCACACTGCCTCTTCCCGCCCCATCTGTTTCAGAACCCTGGGGGGCCAGCCTGGCTTGTCGTCATAGGTCCAGTGGGCTGTCATCAGGCAGAGGTCGGACAGCTCCCTGCAAAGGCATCTTGTCTAAGCAGGTTTCTCTGAGCAGCTGAACTCAGAGCTGCTCTCTCCCCGCCTGCGCTCCCTGGCTGTCTTCAGCCTCTGTGTTCTGCTCTTCCATCCTCCCCCAGCCCCCAGCACCCTGCACGCCGCCTTGCCTCTGGTCTGCCCGATCAAGTTTTGTAAAACTGTCACCATGCTGTCTTTCAGTGGGGATTCTTTCGGAGGTGATTCCCCCCGCTGCTCTGCTCGCACAGCGCCCAGCTCAGCATGTGCATTCACAAATGCATTTGAATGAGAACGACGATCACTTTAGTTTCCAGTTCCTTAGCTCTTCTGGCTCTTCTTCGTTGTCCTTCCTCCCCAGAAACCTGCTCCCTTCTTACTCTGCCATCAGCATTTTGGTCCCATTTATGAGGAAGCCATGGGAAAACATTTGTACATAAAACAATCATGAGGATTTTTCCCAGCTCGGGATCATAGGTTTCTCAGGGGCTCTTACTCGTCCTTCATGGATCCACTCAGAATTCAAGGGACATCGGTTTTCTGGATCCACAGCCCTTTTCTGGGAACATCTTCTTCGTCTCTTGGCGAGGTCCCGAACCCCTTACCCACCTCTCCCTCCAGGCATTTGCAGAGTTACCAGCAATGAAACTCCAGCAGCCTTAGCCTGTGGGGTAGGAAGTGTTTGTTTACCCCCTGACAATACTTGGCATAATTTGCACAGGGCTGAAACTTCTAAATTAAGGGACTCTCCCCAACCCCAGGATGTCAAATTCACCATATTTCATAGAGTACAGGTAAACCAAAATTGGGTTTCATCAGTCCACTCTTCCTTTTCCAAGACCGTTTTAAAAATAAATCTTTTAATTAGGACTGTACCCATAATACCAAATCCTGCTACACACATCTCGCCTACCCAATTCCCGAAGGCTGGCTGAGCCGCTCGTTCCAGTAAAAGTTCAAGGTGCTGTAAAAAATAGTTTACTGACGCCTAAATGTGGCATCTGCTGCTTTTCCTGTCATCTGCCAAATTTTTAATTCCATCAGAATATCAGCCAGCCTTATTTGTGTTTAACGAGACATGATTCCATTCTTGCTCAGCTGACTAGAGATGTCTTCCTTGCTATTCTTTCTGTAAATCAATAGTTGGCTTCCAACAGAGAAGTATTTTCTTTTTTCCTGTGAAGATGGTTGCTGCCTTTGCTGGAGTCCTAGCTAGACCTTGCCCCTTCAAGCAATGCCCCGTCCCCCCCGCCTTTTTTGGAAATCCTGGCCCCGTGTGCCTGTTACTTTACACGTCCCGGCTCTGGGGGTTCACTGCCTTCCTGCTGTGTCGTATGAATTCACGTTTTCTACTTCATCTTCTCAGTTCCTTCTTTCTCAACTCTGGACAGCCCATGAGCACATATGATCATTTCCAGCTGGACCAAGTTCCTCTTCTGGCCCAGGCCTGACTTCATTAATTCCTCCTTTTTTTAATATTATAACATTGCTGGTTCAAAGTAGACAAATTGGTGAAATAATAGGAAGAAGTAGCCCTATTCTAAGTAGGAAGGAGGTGATTTTAAAAAGGAATCGCAAACCAGTGGATGAGATTGTGCAGGACCGTGCAATAAATAATGTTGAACCCACTGGTTAGTAATTTGAAGAAAATAAATCTCATTATAGACCCCTATTTCATACCGTAATTCAAAATTAATTCCAGATGAATTTGTCAAAGTCATCTAGAAACTGGAGGTGAAGAGGGGATATTTTAATAAAAGAAAGGACTTGACAAGTTTAGAAGCAACCAGAGTAATTCACCAGAGGTAAAAGTTTAACGTTTCCAGGTATACCCATCTTGCCTGTACCTAAGTAATGTGACTATTTGAAAGAAAATGGTAAAAAATAAAAGGCAAAATAGCATGGACAACAGCAGAATACAATGCACATAAATAAATATCTTTATTATATAAAGAACTTATTGAAATAAATGAGAAAAATGAAGAATAGTTAAGTAAACTAGAATATATTCACCCAATGGAATATTATCCAACTCTCAAAAACTGAGAAGTGGTGAAAGACCATGTAATACAAATATATGTGTAATAAAGTTAAGTGAAAAGAAGCAGGATATGAAATTGAAGTTGCAAATACTTGGAACTCTATAAAAATAGAAAACTATATGCAGGGAGAGGTATGGAAAGGAAATATCAGAAAATGTCATCGGGGGATGTATTAAGTTTGGGGAGGTCTTTTTTCCCTTTTTCGTCTTTTGTCCAAATTTGTGGTTACACCCTATAGTGAAATAAAATACATCTATTTTTTAAAAATCACCTGTGTTTTTGGAATTTAAAATTGCTGAGGGCATGTGGAGCTGGGGAGCCCTTCCCAGAGGATTACTCTGCCCCTTGGTCTGGGTGGTACCCCTGGTATCATCCCTCCTCCCCAGGCGGGGAGGCCCTGTGCCAAGTGGCCAGGGAGAAGACAAGCTCAGTCTGGAGAAGTGAGTTCTCAGTGGTGTGTACTGCTTTCCTAGAGTCTTTGAACTGGCTGGGCCCAGCACAACAGATGAGACCTCTGGGAGAATCTTCCCTCCCAAGTGACAGAAAATAAAAGATAAAAATCCTCATTTTGTGGAGGCGTCATCTCCAACCCACTATAGAGCCCCAAATTCCTTTTACCTGGTAAAAGTGGGGGTGTACGTAGGGTCTGCCTGGAAATCGACTCACCAAGAATGAATTTGTCTGCTAAGCTAATCATCATTTCTGGTCATTTATTGAGTACCTACTGCATGCCCAGAACTGTGCTGTGGTGGTTTTAAAGTTCTGTCCCCAAATTCTTTGATACTTCTCCCCCAAAGAGGTGGAGCTCAATTCCCCTCCTGTTGGGTGGGGGCTGGACCTAGTGATTCACTTAAAGCAAATATAATACAGCAAAAGCAAGATGTCGTGTTCAAGGTTAGGTTATAAAAGACTGCGGCCTTCATCTCCTAATAGACCGGCTGTTTCCCCCTCTCTCTGCAGTCCCTCACTCTGCGCGAGGCCATCTGTCATGCTGAAAGGATACCCAGTAGAAGGCCCATGAGTTAAGGAACTAAGACCCAGCAACAGCCATGTGAGGGAGCCTGGAAGCAGATCCCACCCCCGTCCAGCCTGCAGATGACTGCAGCCCTGGCCACCGTCCAGACACAGCCTCATGAGAGACCCCGAGCCAGAACCACCCACCTGAGAGCTCCCCGATTCCTGATCCACAGACACTTTGAGATAGTTTCCTGTTTTAGGCTGCTAAATTTGGGGGGTTATTTGTTATACAGCAATAGATAACTAAATAGCTTACCTGGGTCAATTTCATTCTCACCGCAACCCTAAGTGGTAGACATCGCTATCCGCACTTTACAGACAAGGAATGTGAGGCTGAGACGATTAGACGGCAAGTCAGTGGTGTGGTTCTTGGAAAACCCACCTCCTTTGAGCCATCCTCTAAAAATTAAACCATTAAAGTAACCATCTCCTCATCACGGTGCCTATGAGTTTCCTTCATGTGAACATTGGGCGACGAGAAATTAACAGACCGAACCATGCTCAAACCTCGGAAAGTGTGTGGTTCCCACAAAAGGGCAGAGAAGTGCTGAACTGCTGATTACTCAAAAGGTACCCTTGAAAAGAGTCCTAATCCATTCCATCAAACCAGATGTCTGTGATACAGGCAGGGCGGGGTGACTCAAGATGAGAAGGGAGAACCTCGGGGGTCTGGAGCATCAGCGCTCGCCAGGCTTCAGCCTCAGTTAGGATTCTCAGTTCTCTGACCAATGACAACATCATCTGCAAAAGCCCAATTGGATTCTTCCCCCAGAAAAGACACCACAGGCTGCATCATTTCACCACAGATGCTTATTTTTTAAATATGCTTTAAAAATGCTGACTGAGGAAAGGTTTTTGTCAGACTGCAGGCTTTAAAAAAGCATTTAATTCAATCTGGCATGGCAGACGGCATGTAAATCTGCTACAAAGTGAAGTTGATGGGCAAATATATGAGACGCTTTAGCCCAAGTATTTAATCCAAGCGCACCACACAACCAATCCGTCAACGCTGAAATAAAAAATAGCATGCAACATATGAGTTTAAGCAGGAAGGAGGGACCCACAGAATGTCTCGCTGCTTTCTCAGTTCTGCATAAATAAGTGATTTGCCTACTCTTCTGGAGAAAACCTCAAGCTTCGTGAAAATTGCAAAATCTTTCAAAAGTCTGTCACCTGCTTTTTCATTCTTTTTGAGACGTTACCATCTCAGAGCAGTCGCTCAAGTCATCCCAAATAATAAAGTAATTAGATGCAGAAAAGTCCCACCAATAGAACAAAAAGGACAACGCAGTATCTCAGAATTCCTCAGCGTGTTATAATCTGTCATTGTGGTTTAAAAATAAAGAAACTACAAAAATGTATGAGATGAGCCCCTTAACGCCAGCCATGTTTATGTTTTGAATAAGTCAGTCTATCAGGAAAAGACAGTGTCTGGAAGCCTCCCCTGGGAGGCACTGTGGTCAATTACAGATGGTCAAAATTCAATGACAACTCCTATGCAGATGTGAGGTCTCTGTCCCCTCCCCTTGAATCAGGTGGCTGCAGGGACGGTTTTGACCAAAAGAACATGGTGGCAGTGATGCCACGCCAGTTTCTGGGTTCAGGCCCTAGGAGACTGGCAACTTCCACGACCTCCCTGGGAGCCCAGCCGTCATACTGTGAGGAAGCCCCAGAGGAGAGGAACAGAGGTGCCTGACTGAGCTTCCGGCTGACAGCCAGCACCAACCTGCAGCCACATGTGTGCGCCATCTTGGAAATGGATGGTCCAGGCCCAGTGACCCTCCCCAGCTGACCTCCCCACATGGAGCGGAGATGAGCCGTCACTGCCAAGCCCCACCCAAATTTCATATTTGTGAGCAAAACGATTGTTGTTCTCCTAAGCCACTAAGTTTTGGAGGTTTTTTTCACAGCAATAGATAAGAGGGATAGGCACCATGGGGCAAAATATAAAGGTGGCTTAGTGAAGGTAGACTCGTAAGAACAGGTATAATCTCCATATGAGCAATTGTTCATAAGCATATGTTTCCCACAACCATAGGGGATAAGAAATGACAGGTACCGCCAAAGCGACATCATTGTTTAAGCAATCAGAGTTTATTTGTGAGGGGAATAAAGTGGGGAAAAGAGGCAGAGACCTACAAATCAGAACTTACAACATCCACACCACAATCAGCCAGGGGAGTCCCAAAAGCTTTACGGCGGGCAGGAGTGCCAATTGTTCAGGTCTGGGGCAGAGTGTCCTCTCCTCAGTGAGACTCCCATTTGGTCTAGACTTGTGGATCCCTTTTATTCTAAGGTTATCTGGGTTCTAACTCGGGCTTTCAGACATTTGGATACTTTGAGTTATTTCTTCTTGTTTCCATGGATGGTATGTTTCTATAGTCCAGTCAGATGCCCACTTGGGTGGCAAGACCAGACAAAGAACATGACACAGGACATGTTCTTATTAACTTCTGCCTTGGGGTCAGGGTTGAAGTGACCATCTTTGGCCCCGAGCCTAGACACATTCTTTCACATAGGGCCCAGGTCCCAGTGTTTTCACTTAGGCAAAACTAAATGGGCCCAGCACAACGTTTATTGATCAGAGTACCCTCCTTCAACATCAAAGACTTCCCAACTTTACCAGAAATCAATTGATCAAGAAGTTATGTGGCAAATGGAAAGATTATTGGACTTGAATAAAAGAGCCCTTAGTGCATGCATGTTTACGATTGGCATTCCTTCCTTTGGAGAACCCACTTCATGTCCACCTGACTCTCTGGGGGCCACCACCACCGGGCAGACACATAACGCAGGCTGGCCAATCGGTGATTGAGCCAGAGTTGTACACGTGACCCAAACAGGACCAAGCAGAGTCTTCCTTATATTCGATACATGCCCAAAGCATGTCTTCTTGTGACTGGTAGTAGCCATCTTTTGAACCACATGGAGAATGAAACCAACATGCTGAGGAAAACAAAACGAGGGACGGAAGGCCCCACAGAGCTCTTCAACGTTATTTGAGCCCCGATCCCATCATGCCTAAACTAGCTGCACCCTTGATCATGCCAGTCTCACATAGTAAGTCCCTGTTCATGAGCTGTCTGAGTTGGTTCTTGACACTTACCACAGAGTCCTGACTTACACAAACTGCAAGGAGGGACAGGGTGGGGACTTCTTGGGGACAGGGTGAAAGGGCTTCCATTCACACACCACCAAAACTGAAGCCGCTTCTCACTTCGTTCTTTTTTTCCTCTCTCATTCAACAAACTTTCGCTGAGTGTCTACTATACTCGGGCACAGGGCAAGGTCCTACCTCAATGGATGATGGAGCTCCATAATAGGTTAAAAGTAACAGTACATTGTCTGTGCTGGGCATGTGGAGGCTAGAATGGAGGAAAGAGAATCAGAACCCCTTTGCTCATGGAGCTGACAGTCCAGTAGAGAAGACAGAGTTTGGGCAAGCAGGAAGTCCTCAGGATGAAGAAAGGAGAGGCTGCTGAGCGGTCACATAAATGCCATGTCCTGGTCTACACTCCTCTATTCCCACTTGCGAGACTGTGATTATAATAAGAAATACATATTTGGTCTTCGTCTTCGTTTCTGGCACAGAGCTCCTAAAAACCCTGGAATTTCCTAAGTGACAAGAGAGATAAAGGTGTCCGTATTACGGGGAAAAAAAAGTTTTCTTTTGTCCTGTGAAGCTCCTTTGCTCTCACACAGAACACTTCACTTCTGACACTTCTGGTCACCAAATATGTGGAGGTTTTCCCCCACCAAGCAATTCTCCATGACACCAGCTAGTTGTCCTACAATTTAACTCAATTCTGACACTGTCTAGCCAGAGGTAGCATAAGATCCCACAGATTAAGGGCTCAGCCCCACAAGACGGTTCCCACCCACTTCAAATGCCAATCACAAGATCAGGTTTTCACCTGTGCTCCTGACCAATCGGCTATAAAGCAGAGGTTCTCATGACTTCTCAGGTCCCATTAATTTGCTACAGCAGCTCACAGAACTCAGGAAAATAGTTACTTATGTTGACCAGTTCATTAAAGGATATGATAAAGGATATAGATGAATGTCCAGATGAAGAGATACATAGAACAAGGGATGTGGGAAGGGGTGCGGGGCATCCCTGCTCTCTCTGGGCACACCGCTCTCCCAGCATCCCCATGTGTCCCCAGCCCAGAAGACGAATACATAGATGAATTCACTTGTATTTTCTTTTTTATCTATGTACAAGGCATATATCTTACATTTTATCTAAATAAATCAGAAAGAGCTCTTTCAATAAGCAAAAGATAAAAATTATGTGATAAGAAAAACTGTATCATAGTGTAATAATTGACAGTTTTATTATTCTGAGGTCAATCAGAAAAAGAGAAACCACACAACATATTCCAAATGAGGAAATTTAGTAGAGAGAATTTGCTCTACAGGTATTGGAGGACTAAAAAGGCAAAGGAGAGAGACACTGAGATGGCTCAGAGATAATAAATGCAAAACCAGCAGCACCCCTAGGGTTGTGCTAAATGTTGGGAGGCGTGGCGACCCAGACCCTGAGGAGGAGGCATTGCTCGGCTGGTGCCGGTCCCTCTGAGGTACGATGAATCTGGTTCTGAGGTCTTGAAAAAGCTGAAGGCTGGAACCAATGGCTGCTGCCTGGGTGAGGAGCCATGGCTTGTGGACAGTGATAAGGATATGAAAAAAAACAGGAACGAACAAGTCACCTCTCTCTCCTCCTGCCTACTAGACTTCCTCGAATGACCCTTATTGGCAGAAACCAACAGAGCCAGCAGGCAAAGGCCAAGTGTAGTTCATAGATTTCTAGCCCTGTTATCACAAAGCAGAACATGGAAGAGTGGATCTGGAGCTGAGGAACCATAGCTGAATAATTGGCACAGCAGTGTTTTTATTTCTTAGTGATACATCAAATAATGGTGCAATTTATATTTGGTGGCCTCTTAGGTTCTATGAAATAAGATAGTTAAGCTCTTAAAGGCTGCCATTATAAGGCCCAAAATACTAGTGGCTTATACAAGATATAAGTTTAGTTCTGTCCCATGAAACAGTCTGGGCATGAGCCATCCAGAGAGGGTACAGTGGCTCCAGAGTGTCAGGGACTCAGACGCCGACCTTGTTGCTTCCCTGCACGCACACTAATGGCGAGCACCTCTAAGCATTTATGCTTCCACTTCTGATAACGGTGGCGTATCCCCTCTCAGACCAAATCCTCTCACAGGCAACAACTCTGGATAAAATACGTATATTTTTTAAATTACCTGAAGACACTGAAGAGCAACCAAAGTAGGCAGAAACTAGAAGAGAGCTGACACATTGAAGAAGGAAATGGCATTGGGTGATTTTCCCATTTCTTAAAGGTTTTCACCTGAGGACAGACCCCAGACAGCACCACACAGGGCAGGTAAAATTCTAATAGGAACCCACAATCTTGCTGGTTCAAAGAACCAGAGGAAAGAGTTAAAGGACACAGCAGAGGTAGAAAGTGATGGTGGGAAAATCCTCAAACAGAAAGAGCCATGGAGAAGGAGCCCCAAATTCTGCATATAAACTCTGCACAAACCTCTGGCAGACCCCTGAACTACCCATATTGGGGTGGCTACAAGCAGCTCAGCTAAGGCAAAAAGAATGAACTAAGGTCAGTGGCTGCACACCACAAAGGAGATAGAACTTGGAGAGTGAATTTAGCCCTGTGTTTTATGTGTTGCATATCTGAGACCCGCCTTCCGAGCACCTCCAAGCAAAGCCTGTGAGAAGACTTAATATTTACATGAAAGGAAACTTCTCCAAAGAGTTTTCCATATTAAGTCTTATTTACAGAAAATATTAAAGACACAGTCAAGCTGAGTTTGTTAAGCACACACCCTCTGGGGCCAGTCTGCCCGGGTTTGAGTTCCAGCCCTGTTTGCTTGATTCATGTTCTAGGGTAAGTTATTTATCCTTTCAGGACCTCAATTTCTCTCATCTGTAAAATATAACTAATAACAGTATTTTGCTTACTGTGAGGGCAAAATGAGTTGAAATACGAAAAGTGCTAGAATAGCCTTGAGGCATGTGGTAAGGACCACAGATATGTGGCCCATTCTTTCGTGATTAGGCAAGCTCCTAACCTTGGTGTAAAGTAAGCAATGTTAGAGCCTCATACAGACAAGGAACAATGCCAGAAAGGTTGACCGACATACCCAAGGTCACTCAGTGGGTTAGGGGCAGAATCTGGTGACCAAGCGGTCCCAATGCCGGGCCCAGGGCTCGTTTTTCCACCCACAGCTGCCTCCTGTTCAAGGACAGGGAGCAGGAGCATGCCGAAAGGCGAGGGAGGCAGAGATTTGGTGATGAGGACGGCTTCTCTGCCTCCCTCCCTGAGCCTCTCGCAGCTGCAGGCTTTGCCCTGCCCAGGAGAATCTGAGCCAGCAGACCCGACCGGGCGGAACACGAGAGGAGCCTCACTCCAACAGTGGACAGGATCTGGAATGCGCCCTGGTGCACCGGTGCCCCAGCCTGCACGTGCCTCCTGAGGGCACTGGCCTCGCGCTGGGGTGGGCAAGTCAGGGCGACAGCATACACCCACCTATATCACAGCCATGACACTCCGGATCTACTGTCCCAGGAGGAGCAGTTGCCAGTCTATGAGTTAAGGGCTATGTCGCTGTCCCAGCGTCAAGTGTTTATGTTCAGAAAGGGGTGAGGGGACATTGTATAATTGCTGGAAACACGACAGAACATGAATCACACCAGAACACGAAACCAGCTTCCTAAATTGCAAAACATAAGTCATAGTTCTAATGGTGCTGCAACAGCGTTTTAAAAAACCCACAAAAACCAAAAATTACCATCAAGAGGGCAACAAAACAAAGGTTCTCCAGGAGCAACACCTCTCGGAGAGAAACCCACCACCTCTCTCTGCGTTTTTTGTTTTTTTAAGGTGCCTCCCTCCAGCCCTAAAATCTCCAAACAGGTGGTTACTGAGATGCTCCTGTCCCGCAGCCCTGTCCCCTGCTACCGGCCCTGCAGACCTGAGGGAGCCCGCAGCGGAGGAGGCTGCAAGACCCACACCGCCACCGTGTGGGGGCTTCTGTTTACAGCTGCTGCTGGGAACTGCTGCTGCCCACCCTGCCACCAGCTACAACCCCCAGGTCTGAACCCCACAATGCCCTCCAATGGCCTAGACTGGCTGGCTGGTAGTCAGTCAGATCCTCGCTAGGGCCAGGATAGCACCTTTAAGCTTCTGCCTCCTACTATCTGAGTGACCCTGGACAAGCTACTTAACCTCTATGTGCCTCAGTTTCCCCATCTGTAAGATGAAGCCTGTAACAGTACCAACCTCATAGGGATGTAGGATTAAATAGGTTAATACATGTAGGGTGGTTAGAACGGTACTCTTCAATACATCAGTGGCTTTTAAACTCTTGACCATGATCCACAGTAAAAAATACATTCTATATCACAATCTATGACACATAGTCATATAGACATAAAACCAAGAAATGTTCCACAAAAGAAAACTTATAACATGCAACATACTCTGATATTGGCAATTCTGTTTTTTTTTTCTTAAAGCTGCTGATCACAACCCACTAAATGGATTTCACAAACCCACTCATGACTCCCATCCCAGTCTGAAGACCACTGCAATAAATGTCGGTAAGAGGTGGACGTAGCAGGTCCACCCTGAGCTCAGGCTGCAATGCTGGCTTCCTTCCCTTCCCCTCACACCTGTGCCCTGAGCCAGATGCAGGCCAGGTCGGCTCTGGCTGGGCAGACGAGCCACCAGATAGTTGTGGCCTACTGTGAGAGCAGCCTCCTCTATCCATCTCACAGGCTCTCTCCCCGCAGGAGCGAAGGAGACCCCCCCATTCATCAGGCACTGACACACCAGGCCTGTACTTCATCCTGCCTGCAACCTCACGGCCCTCTCTGAGGAAGGCATCATTCTCCCCAAGTCTCAGCTGAGAAGCCTGAGGCCAACAGAGATGAAGTGACTATGGGATAAGAATAAACAGGACTGGTCCTCCTTTGGAATTCAGAATGCGAATTAAGCAGGGAAACTGGTGTTCCAGAAAATGCTAAATAGGCTTACTAGGAGACTGGAAGAGAAAGTGCTGGAGACACAGAAAAATAGAAATGAAAATGGACAGGGCGGGAGTGCCTGTGCCAGATGGCATCTGGCGTTAGCAGAAACAGCTGCACCAAGGGATGCTGACCTCGGGAGAGCCAGGGGTACTGAGAGGCCCACTGTGGATCACTACTGTTGGCTCCTGTCCTAGGTAGGGACAGAGTCAAAAGCAAGGGGTCAGACAGGGTGGAGAAGGCCATGCCTGCCCATGCCCTCACCTAGTCTCCTGCCTGAGATGGACACGGGACTCTATTAAGGAGAAGGCTGATGTGGCTACTGGTGCCCAGGGGATGGGACCTATTCCATGGATTCCTCCACCTCATTGCAGAAGAAGTTCCCTGCACAGCTGTGGCTGTGGCCCTGCCCGCCAGCAGAGTGAGGGAGTGAACCTGCCAACTGGACAGAGGACAAATAATAGCATGATGTGGCCAAGATGAACTGGGAAAAAAACATGGCAATGATTTTGGAAGGGCACAATGGGGCCATGCAACATGGTGGGAAAAATGGGATTTCGGGTGAGATTTGATTTGGATCCCTGCTCTCTGTTCATGGAACAATTAATCACTGAGCACCTACTATGGTGCACCAAGGCCTGAGGCAAGCAATAGAGAGACAGATGAACCCCCAGGAGCTGACAGTATAGTGAAGGGTGAGGAATAAAGAAACAGACATAACAATACAGAGTACTGAGTGTGGTGAATGCTAGATGCACAGGGGCTGTGGAAGCTCAGAGAAGGACATCTAGCCCCTCTCCGGGAGGCTCAGGCAAGGGTCTCCAGAGAGAATGCCTAATCTGGTATCTGGCAGCATTTTCTCAGATGGAGAGTAGAGGAAAAGAATTCCAGTCATAGGGAGTAGCAACTGCAAAATGCAGGGATGGCAGAGACATTTAAGCAAACTCTCGAACTATAAGTGGTTCCCACTGGCTGGAGTGTAGACTGAAATGGAGGTGTGAGATGGGACGCTGCCAATCTACCTGCTTCATGACCTTGACCAAGTCACATAACCTTTCTGACTGTCAACCATTCCCTGAGATGTCCGAAGATATTCATTTAACAAGCCTCCATTGAACATCCTCTGTGAGCCAGGCACTGTATCAGGTGAGTGCTGGGCATATGGAATCAGATAAAAGCTACAAATCCCTACTCTCAGGGAGCATACGGTCTAGTGGAAGAGACAGACACCTGTGCAATGTGCTATTGTAAGAGTTAGGGACAAAGCACTACAGAGAAGGAAGCAATTAATGCTGCTCAAAGAAGAGATGATGACTAAGGGTTCTACCAAGTGGAGAGAGAAAGAGGTATTTCAAATTCAGCAAAGGCAAGGAGGAAGAAAAGGCACCGACATTCACAGAACCCTAAGAGGCCACGTGTGGTTGTAACATGAGGTGCTGGGTGCAGGGTGCAGGGGAGACAAGGCGGCTGTGACACCAGCCTGGGACACACAGGGGCCTAGACGCCTGTTGTCCATGACAGCAACAAAGGGTGTGAAAGGAAGGCCCAGGGCCAGGCAGGTTCACAGGCCGCCACACTCAGGGCGGGCCCTCCAAGTATCACCACCATCCGGGCCTTGCCCGGGCCCAGCTCCCCAGCAGCTCCAAAGAGACAAGCTCGAGGGGCCTGGGTCATGTAAGCCTGGTCCTTCGTGCCACATCTTGGAAAACTGAAGCCCCCAGGGCACGGCGACTTGCCCGAAAACACGAGATCACACAGCTGTGTGACAGACATGGGCCACAAAGCGGCCTCTTGACTCCCAGTCACGCTCCACTATGCCTTTGGGGAGCTTAACTTCTTCACTTGAAAAATGGAGGGAAAGAACCTTCCAGCACCTCCAGGAGTTTTTGGAAGACATTGCGGCAATGGGGTGGGCAGCGCGGGGTGACCAATAGGGCGGCAGGAGTTTGCAAAATCCGGAAGCACACCTCCCTCCCGCCCTTTTCTCCCTCTTGCACCTCCCTCCCGCTCCCGGCCTCCTTCCACCTCCTCTTCCAGACCCTCCTCCAGGGCCTGCCCGCCTCTTCCGGTCCCTCCCCCGAGGGTCGCCCGCCTCTTCTGGTCCCTCCCCCAAGGGCAGCCCTCTCTTCCGGTCCCTCCTCCAAGGGCCCGCCCCTCCTCTTCCGGTCTCTCCCCGGAAAGTCCCTCTCTTCCGGTCCCTCACGGAGGCTCCGCCTCTTTAGCTGGGCCTTCCCCCACCGTTCTCATTGGCGGAAAAGCCGAGCCCCCCGTCAAGTTGCGGAGAGACGTGCTCCAGGCTGCCTGTGCCCGGAAGTGGCCTTCGAAAGGCCCTCCCCTGAGGAAGTGACCGCAGAAGTGCCCTTGACTGGCGGGGAGGGCCGGGCTGTGCATCCCTCCGCTCGCGCTGCAGGGAGGTAGGCGGCCGTGGGGGCGGTTCGCGGTGGCGTAGCGGCTGAGGCACCCTGCAGGCGCGTTCCTGCGCGGGGCGCCGGCCGAGCGGGCGGGGGCACCTGCCCTCCGGAGAGCCGGGGTCCCTAGTGGCGTCCGAGTCCCCGGTTCCCTCCACACACACGTCCCTTCTTTTTTCGTTCCCCCCACACTCCTGTCCTGTACCTCTTAGTTCCTCCTTGAATTGTTCGGTTGTTCTTTCCGGATCCTCAAACAACCCCCTTTTTCCTTAATTTCCTGTTAAAACACTTTTTAATAGAGTAAGTGATAGAATAAGGACTTTGCAGGCGGCCTTGGGTTCCAGTGTTAACTCTCATTTACTAGTTGGGGTACTTTGGGCACCAACTTCCCTGACCCCCGGATTCCTTACCTGGAATGTGAGCGATACTATAGAAATTCCTCAAAGTAGGTGTGGGAGGACGATGATGGATGTAAGGCACTTGGCCCTTAGCAGGCGCTCTGTAAATGCTGGTTCCTGCCTCCTTTTCTCCTGTTGTAATTCCACCAATATCCTGATTTCTTTTTGGTTGTCACCGCAATTTTCCTGTCCTTCTAGTTTGCGACTCCTTCCCGTTGATTCTCATTCTTCACCTACTCACCTCCAGTTCAGAAATCTTGTATGTCACTTCCTGGCATTTTGTTTTTAGCCCTTCATCTTGAGCCCCCCACTACTCCCACATACCTTTCTTTTCCTAGTGTATCCACTCTGTGTTGTCTGCCCCAGCTCTTCCTGCCTCCTCCCCTTGCAGATGGCTCAGCGACTTCTCCTGAGGAGGTTCCTGGCCTCCGTCGTCTCCAGGAGGCCCTGTCCCGGTCGGTGGGGACCGCTCACCTCCAGGGCCCTGCCGGCCCCACAGTGTGGTCCTGGTGACCTGACAGGAACACCCAGCCAAGCCCGGTCACTATACACCACCAGAGTCTGTGCGACGACCTTTAACATCCAGGATGGACCTGACTTTCAAGACCGAGTTGTCAACAGTGAGACACCAGTGGTCGTGGATTTCCATGCACAGTGAGTCCTGGGGGTCAGCAGCAGACTGGGGTGTCGCTTGTTCAGGTATTTATTGAGCGCCTGCTGCGTCCCAGTCCCACATTTGATGCTTCTCATACATAGACTCGTTGCAAAGACTGGTAAGGCCAACACCCAGGCATTGAGTGTAGTCTGCAGGAGACAGACAAGTAAGCAGTCTTCCAAGATCGCTGTAATTAGTGCTGAGAAACACTTAACGTTCTGTATCTCCTGGCCTGAATGGCTCAGTCATCTTCAGCCTGGACCAAAGCAGGAAAAATATGACTGTCACATCATCCGGCTTTTGGTGTATACCAGTCCCTGGCCCTGCAGATAAGTTGATTTTATTTTAACATCTTGCCACCAAAACTGGGAAAGGCTGCCAAAAAGTTGTCAGTGCCACCGCAGTGGTGCCCGAGCATGCAGGGTACATGCAGGAGTTTCTTTCCAGCGCCGTATGAGTTTGTGTTAGGGATGTTGAAATGCCTATAGCCTTCTGATTGTTAGCCTGGCCTTCTTCATTTCCAGACCTTTGGGGCCTGGCTACAAAAAACTGGACAAACCCCTTAGAATTAGACATTCTCGAAGGAGCCAGTGTGGCCTGAGTTAGAAGGTAGGAGGCCTTCTGAGCAAATCTCTGACAGATTCTTTCTCTAACTCACCATGTCGCCTTGGGCAGCCATGTGATGTCCTTGTGCCTCTCTATCTTCACTTGGAATAGGAGATAAGGTCTTGCAGACCTTATCTTGGGTGTTTAGGTGTTGTGAGCTCATTAACTGGAATCTCTGAATGGAAGGGGTTTTAAAGGCTGAGAATAAAATAGGAGTCCTCAAGCAGGGGTTCCTGGAAGCGGAGCTGCTGTGCTCCTGGCATGGTGAGCACTCCAGAGAGGACTTCCAAAATGAATGATCGATGGGGCACTGCCTCATTTTCTTCTCCAACAAGGAGGCAAGGTGTACGTTTGTTCACTTAGTGCCAGGCACCTAGAGATGACAGCCAGTTCTTGAAGAGCTCACACCCAGAGGGGAGCATCTATGATGGTAGCAGCTGACACAGGGGCTGACACAGAATAGCCTGGGGCTGAAAGAAGACACCTGGTTGCAACCCCAGCTGTGCTTCCTGCCAGCTCTGTGACCTTGCACAAGTTTGTTAACTTGTATGGGACTCAGTTTCTTAGGAAGGTGTCTTCTTTTCCTTGGCAGGGTTGAGGGTTCTGGCAGTAAAAGCTGAGAAGGTTCCTTGTGTGTCGTAGACACTCCCTGGCCATTGGTTCCCCCTCCCTTTGGTTCTGAGTCCGTGAGGTGTTGGACGAAACTGCAGCTTACGGACCGTGTTTATCCACGTTGCCTTAGTGGATTTCTCATCACCGCCGTGAGAGGCATAGTCGCTCTTCTTCAAGTGAGGAAACCGAGGCCCCAAAACAGTCAGCTGGTCAGTGAGGAGCCTCTCTTTAAACCAAACCTTTTAACTTCGCGACCCATAGTCTTCTATAGGACAGTATATTTTTTTAGATCTATTGAAATAAGTGAAATAGCCTTTATAAGAGTCTTATGTTGAGGCCAGTGTTTAAAAGTCCAGGACCTGTGGAAATTGCCAAGTGGCAGAGTCTCCTGGCATTACCATTTGGTATGTCAGCACTACAGGTTAATGGTCAAACACTGTAAACAGAGGTGATAGGGGCAAAAGGTCCCTCAGAAAGGGAGGGTTCTGGGGAGACCACAGCTGGATTGTTCAGTGCTCTTATGACAGGTTGCTCCCTTTCTCCCCTTCCAAGGTGGTGTGGTCCCTGCAAGATCCTGGGGCCAAGGTTAGAGAAGATGGTGGCCAAGCAGCATGGAAAGGTGGTGATGGCCAAAGTGGATATTGACGACCACACAGACCTCGCCATAGAGTATGAGGTATGGATTGGCAGGAGACTGCCACAGGGCAGCTGGTGGGGATGCCCGGGGCTGCAGAAGCTGGCGCAGGAGATGTCTTGGGGACTACGAGGTAGTCAGTAAGGTGAAGGGGGTGGGTCTTGGTTTTTTCTAGGGATCTCAGGAGTTCAGAGCACTTTGCAGAATTGACTCCATTGATCCTGTGGGCCACTTGTCTCTCTTCTCCACCACCTTACGAAGTGGAATGTCTGACCCAAAACACAGGTCATTCCCTGAGTCTCAGGACATTGGTGCATCCTTCACTCGTGGGTGCGTCCACCCACATGTTCAGTTAACAGTCATTTGTGAGCCCTCCAGTGCACCAGGCATTCGTGGTTCTGGCACAAATAAGATGGGCTCCTTGGCCTCAGGCAGCTCTCAGTCTAGCAGGAGAGAACAACAGGGAGACAGATCATCGCAACGTAGGGTGAGACATGCTGAGGGAAGAGACGCACAAAGGAGGAAGGGACTGATTGTTCCTGGCAGGGGGAGGGCGGCCTGGGTCGGGTGGGGGGACGGGGAGTGCTTCACCTTAGAGGGAGGCCCTGAGCCGAGCCGTGCAGGATGCACGGAGAAGAAGGCAGGGCTGAGAGCCTGGCATACACAGAGACGCGAGGTGGCCTCATGTGTTTCATTGGCTTGTGCATTCATTCAGCGATATTTATTCAGAGTCCCTGAAATGCCAGGTGCTGAGGATATGGCAGTGACCAAAGCTGACAGAGTCCCTGCCTTCGTGGAGCCTGTGTTCTAGTATTTTGGGCTGGGGGTCAGCAAACTTTCTCTAAAGGACCAGGCGGTGCATATTTGAGGCTTTGCAGGGCACTGGTCTCTTGCAGATACTGAGCTGTTATTGTAGCATTAAAGCAGCCATAGACGGTATGTAAACAAATGGGCATGGCTCTGGGTCAGTAAAAGTTTATTTAAAAAACAGGCAGCAGGCTGGGTTTGGCCTGTGGGCCATAGTTTGCTAATCCCTGTTTTAGATAGTAAGTGCTATGGGGAAAAATAAATCAGGAAGAAGCGGTGGGAGTGCTGAGCCAGGGGCTGGGGAGGGTCTTGTGTTTAAAAGGGTGGGCCAGGGAAGGCCTTGCTGAGAAGCTGACCTCTGAGCAAAGACCTGGAGGGAGTAAGGAATGGGCCATGTAGCTCTTTGGAAGAGTGATCTAGGCAGAGCTGACATCAAATGCAAAGGCCCTGAGGTCAGGGTCTCACGGGTTTGCTCACAGACTAACAGGGCCTGTGTGCCTGGAACAGAGTATGCTGGAGGAAGAGGAGCAGGAGATGTGTGGGGTCTGGGGGCTTCCTCTGGGCCTTGGAGACCATTGTAGTTGGAGAAAGGGGAAAGGTCTGTTGTGGCTGGATGGCTGGAGGGAAGGGTTGAGCAAGGAGTGAGAGGACAAGCAGCTGGGAAAGCCGACTGCGGCCAGATTGGAAAGGTCCGGATAGCCATGCTGAGGATAGCGTTGTTACAGAGCCAGGGTTGCACCTGCTGGCCTGGCAGCCATATCTGGCTCACTGACATGTTTGGTCTGCCCTTCAACATATTCTTTTTTCAATACCAGACCAGATGCTGATATTTAAAACTCAGAAGATTTCACGTGAAAGTCTAGATTTGTGGTTCTCTTGAAATATCTGGATCTGGCCAGAGTGAACCTCCACCCCTCCCTTCTTGCGGGTAGCAAGTGACTGAGAGAGGGGGCCTCTTTCTTTCTCCGAGTGGGCAAGTCCAGGCTCAGCTCTCACTAGACCAGGTCAAGCAGAGATGCCCACCCTCCAGCCAGTCTCTATGGCAGGAAGTGGGGTGGGGGCGGGGGGAGGGGCGAGTACAGGCTGGCTGCTCATCAAGCTGGGGCTGGGAGTGATCAGCCAAAGGAAAGTCAGGCTGCCGTGAGCAGAGGCAAAGGAAACAGATGCAGGGGGCGCAGACCACCAATGGCTCCTGCAGATGGTTGAGGGGACATTCTCAAAGACTGTCCACAGCACAGGGTGACCGAGGGCTGCTTACAGGTTGGTGGGGAGGGATGACTTGCTGTTTTCCTCACAAGCTCTCCCACTGATCGCTCAGTCAAGGGGACACTTGTCTGACCATTTAGATGCCCCCCAGCTTTCCCTGTGTGTCCATCCCTCCCCCAGAGGATCGCAGCAGCTGCAGGGGTGAGGGCATGGCCTTCTGGGGTGAGCTGAGGGCTGGCGCTACTGCTGGGCATCCCCAGGGAGATGGGCAGACTTAAGGTGTCTTAGGCTCCCTCCCGGCACTGCCCAGCACCACAGCTTCAGCCTCAGCCAGTGGAACTTGAGCAGACACGCCCCAAGTGCCAACCATGTTCCAGGAACTCGGGTAACTGTGACGGATGCAAAGAAGAATAACCCAGTTCCTGCCAAGAGCGGTCACATGGGTGGTGAGAATTCCTGAGACGGTCCCCGCCTGTATTCCAGGGAGCCTGGGGATGGAGGGCTGGGCACTACAGTCCTGTGGTTAAGCCCAGCAGGTGTGCGTTTGGGGGTCCTCTTGTAGGATCTTCTCTCTCCTTCTCCTTCTGTCCACTGTCCAGATAGTGTGTGGGTCACACAGAAAACCTCAGGGCTGCTGGGCTCATGTCACCTGGTCCCGGCCTCCAGGTTTTGCCAAGCTGTGGGCTGAGGTCATTGCAGGGCTTAGGAAGCTCCAACAGGGTTGCTTCCTGACCCCTCCCCCCCTTCCTTCACACCTCTTCTTTTGGAGGAAAGCCTGAGGTTTCAGCTAAGAGATCCACAGTACCTCCTGGGATGGCTTCCTCCTTTTCCAAATGCTGGATGAACTGGTTGGAGAAACTGCTTTAAATTATATTCCGGGAATTAGGCACCTCTCCCCAGCTCTCCTGACGTCCCCCATGCCCAGCACACACCCTCAGGGTGAGTCTCGTTCCTCACCACAACTGCTCTCCCCTCTCACCACGCTTTATGCTTCAGTCAACTGCCACCCGAGGATTTCACGGTCTCCCAAAGGAGAGGGAAGGAGGGGCCGGTTGTCCAGGGCCTTGAGTTTTCAGTGTCCATACCCCAGACTCCGAGCTGGCCTGGCTTGGCTGAGTGAACAGCTCTGCTGTCCCATCTCCTCAGGTTCCTGCTGAATGGCTGGGTGTTTCCTGAGCGTTCGCACCTTGCCAGCTGAGGGGAAAGAGGGGATCAGGATGCGAACCCTTGATCCTCTTATGCTTTCCCCTGGGCCTTCTGCTTCTGACCTCACAATGGGAGCTGCTAGCCTTTTATTTTCTCATCTTATAGAAGAAGGCCCTTTAAAAAGCATTAGAAAAACAGCCAAGTAACAAAAAGGGGATAAGTCTCCTGTAATCTTGCCATCCACACACAGCCACTGTCAACATTGGGAGGAACTCGTTTGGATTTTTTATTTGAGTTTTTTTCTTTTTAATGTTCCGTATAACCTCATAGACAGTTCATTGAATAACATCTCCTAGCTGGAATGCACAGTCCTCCAGTCATTCCCACATCCCCCTGTTTGGGGAGTGTTCTAAGTCAGTGCTTCTCACACATGCGTAGGACCTTGGATAGTGTTACGGCAGGTTGTGATTCCGTAGGTCCAGGAAGGGCCCAAGATTCTGCATTTCTAACAAGCTTCCAGGTGATGCCACCACAGGGAGTCGGGGACCCAACACCAAGAAGCACAAGTTCAGAAGCCTGGGTGGCCCTTCCAGGGGGCTCCCGCTGGCTCCTCCGACCTGAGGCTCCCTCTTGTGTACACTTCATGGGTTTGGACAAATGGGTAGTGACATGTGTCCACCATTACGGTATCATACAGAAGAGTTTCACCGTCCTGAAAATCCCCTGTGCTCCACCTTTTCCAGAATGTCATAGTTGGATTTGATTTTTTTCAATAATAGTTTTTCCAAGACCCCTCCTGTATCGAAAAGCTTTTTTACAAAGCATTTGGTGTTTCTCATTTGAAACGTGAAATCTTTTCAGTGTTTCCCCACATCTTCCTCGCCCTGCTGGAACTCTGTTTATCTCCAGTTCCTTCCTCTTGGGCCGAGGTACAGCACAGTGTGGTGTCACAGACAGCAAAGTCAGACAGATCTTGTTTCCCATGGCAGCCCCACCATGTAGTCACTCGGCCTTCGAGCCTCAGTCTTCCCATCTCGAAAATGATCCCACCTTGAGGCAAGAATTTATGAGACGGCATACGCAAGAGGTCAGTGTCACTTAAAAAGCACTCAGTATGTGGCATCCGGGGTGACGGTGATTTTTTTCCTTTGCATTCGTTCTGCAATTAGCCGAGGAGGAGGTTGCCAGTCTCCTGTGACAGCTAGCACTGCGCCTGTCCCTTGACAGGTCCTTAACAGCTCACAAGTGAAGGAATGTGGGGTGAGACAGAAGACTTGGCAGGCACGCTGAGTTCAGTGGCTGTGCGGGCGGGTGGGCTGCAGGGTAGCGGGAAGAGACCGTGCACACGTACAGCCCCTGCCCTGAGCTCTCAGGGTCTTCAGCCAAGCACAGGAGGCCCCAGGTGGCCTCAAGGAGCAGGAGGAGATGCAGCACATCCTAGCACATCTCTTCGTCTTTTCTCCGGCCTCTCAGTTCCCTCAGTGCCGCCAGACTTGAAGGGAAGCTGAATTCTTGCTCCACCACTGCCCCTCTTACACTTAAATCACCATTCCAGAAGAATGTGCCGAGGACCTAGGCGCTTCCATTTAAGGCAGTGTTTCCAGGCACCAGCCCCTCCTGATGGCTGAGCCAAACTCAGAAACAGCAAAACCACGTCCTCTTCCTCGGGTGAGGGAAGTCCAGTCACAGCCCAGGGATCCCTGCAATGTCCTGGGAAATCCAGCTTCTGGCTAGCCCGAGGCTGTGTGTGTGTGTGTGTGTGTGTGTGTGTGTGTGTGTGTGTGTGTGAGAGTGTGTATGGGTGTCCAGGCTCAAACTTCAAAGACCGCCCTTGATCAGCAATGCCTCGACCTTGGTTCTCATGAAAACACAGTCGTGGCGGCATGTCTGCTGTGCGCCCGGGTGCAGCATGGTCTGCATGTGCAAGCACGTGTGTGAGTTTACACAGTGTGATTGTGATGGGACTCACCTGGAGCTCTTGAGGAAAACCAAGTCCAGTCCATGCTGCCTTGGTGGGCGTGGAGTCCCGCTTAGAGGACACGTGCACAGGACGACGTCGCCTACAGTGCGTGCAGCTTTGATTTCAGTTAAAGAAACAGGCCCGGGCGGGACCCAGGAAGTGCAGGGTGGAACTGTTAGCACTTGGTCTTTGTGCCTCAGATGCGAGTGGCCGGATTTGGGGCCGCTGCCGTCACAGACCGCTAGAGGGCGAGAGAGAACAAAGCACGCACCGGCCCGCCGCGCCTCAAGTGACTGGGGCATCCCAGAGCGAGCTTGTCTGGGGAGCTTGTCAGGGCCCTGCGTGCCTGGAAACTGCACGTGTGCCGGACCCTCGCTCTTCACACCACCCCCCATGCCAGAGTCAAGAATGACCAGGACGGGAGCCAGTTGTGGGGCAATGAGCAGTGATCCGTGTGGTCAGCCCACTGCCAGATGGGTCTGCCTGCACGGTCCCTGTGGGAAGTGTGTCAAGCTGCCACCCCCATCAGCCCAGGGCAGTCCTGGAAGGGCCTGAAGGCACTAACAATGGTGGGGAGTGTGTCGTCTTCCCTGCTGTGTCTGTCCCCAAAGCCCATTAGGAGAGGGCTGCAAGGCCTGCCCCATAGAGTCGGTGCATGAGTGCTGGCCCATCCCTGAGATGGGACCCAGCCATCTGGCCCGCAGTTCTTTGTTCTGTAACTGCCGTGCACAGTTTGAACATTCTAAAGCTTAAGTCCGGCCTCCCAAGATGGCAGGAAGGCTCTCAGGAGACTGAGTACCTGGTATGTTTGTGTAAATCACTTTTGTTACTTTGTAGTTCAGTTGTGTGTAAGAGAAGTCTGTGTTTATCTTGTTCTGTTTGTACAGTTTTTCAAATGCCCATGAATGCCAGGCAGGGAGCCCAGGCAGCAGAGAACGTGTGAAGCCAGAGCAGGCTGTGGGCCTCCTTTACAACCCATGTCATCTCTACAGGTCCCCAGAGGGAGCTTGAGAAAGTGCTTCATAGGCCAAGAATGTCCAGTCCCCCACCCCCAATAAATAAACATCAGATCCTATATGGCTCCTCCCACACCGTCCAGTACAAATCAGTGAATTTCTGGGCGCTGCTAGCATCACGGCAGTGAGCTCAGGTAGCTCGTGTGGGGCCCTGCGTTAGACTTTGACATGGCGCTGTGTCCCAGGCACCGTGTCAGTTCTAACACTGTTGGTGGCCCTGCCAGGCAGGGGTGCTGTGCAGAGCCTGAGTGCATTACTTCATCCAGCCCCCCGTCCCCTCTCCTGTACGGACGCTGGTGTCTCCGCTTTGCTGGTGAGGTGAACAGGTGTGTCCAGAGCGGCCAAGATTTGGCCAGCTGCTGCAGAGCCCGAGCACCCCCCCCCCCCCGCCACCAGCTCTACATACGGTCGTGTAATCCCTATTCTAAGCCCTCATGATGGATACCATGTTGCCTGTTTTAAGATGAGGGCACTGAGGCTCCTAAGGTGGCATGACCTGGCCAAGGTCCCCAGCTAGTGAGTGGCAAAGCCAGGATTCAGACTCACATCTCCTGGTCCCCTTGTGCCAGGCTGCCCCTCGGGGAAGGTCTCTTGGCTCCTCAGCCCCTCCCTGCCCCCAGCCCTGGCCTGCAGCTGCGTGGGTTATTTTAATCTCCCTTCACTGCAGCCAGACCACTGGGCGGGGAGTCAGTCACGTGGTTGGGGGAGGAAGGGTGCTGCTGGGAGCCCGCATGGAGAGGTTTCTTCAGGGGGTGGGCCTGCAGTGCCCTGTGCCGAGGGAGGGGCCCGGCTGTGGCTCTGGACAGCCACTGCCCTGCAGGAGCCACCAGCCTCCTCCACTGAGCCTGGGAATGGCGGGTGAGAAGAGTTCACCTCTAAGTGAGTGGCCTCCCTTGTCCCCTCCACGTAGGTGTCCGCTGTGCCCACTGTGCTGGCCATGAAGAATGGGGACGTGGTGGACAAGTTTGTGGGCATCAAGGATGAAGACCAGCTGGAGGCCTTCCTGAGGAAGCTGATTGGCTGAGCAGCAGGGAAGAGTCCTGCCCGCCTAGGCCCCAGTGGTCCCAGGGGGGACCTAAGAAACTCCTAGCCCCTCTGTGCCAGCCCTTGCTGCCTCCTCCCTTCTGCCCGTGGGCCCTTGCTTAGAGACCAGGCCCCCAAACATGGAGCTTTGAGTGCTCCCAGCCAGGGTGGGCGCGGAGGGATGGTGCTGCCGCGGACCTGGGCACAGCCACCTTTGCACCCACTCTCTCCGCTCCCTCCAGGGCTAGTGGCGTTCTCCCAGGATGCTCGGAGACAGCCTGGGCCTGCCTGTGGTGGTCCTGTCTCCCTGGCCCCTTCTGAGTGAACCCCAGCACCTGGCTCCTCTGCCTCCTGCATTTTTCTTCCCTGCTGCTATTTTATAAAAAGAAAAAGAAGGAAAAAAGAAACCCAAACAAGTGAGAGTAATATATAATTCTCTCGTTTTTTGTAGGTCTGTAATAAAGAACTTTATGTGATCCCTTCTACCTCCTGCTGTGAAGAACAGACCCTGGGCCCCGCACTAAATTACCCCGTAGCCTCCACCCCGCCAAGAGCCGCCTCCCTTTTCCCAGGCACGTGGCCGCCAGCGCACGTTGGGCTGGGGGAGTCCTTCAGACCCCTGACTCGGGAATACTCGAGACGCCACCCTCCCTCACCCTTAGCGGGCCCTTCAGTTCTCTGAGCAGGAGGGCTCACTGTGAACACACCGGACCAATAAAACCAGGCTTTGTGCTGTCGACAGCTTCCCTTCTGTCCGGGCTCTGGGAGCACTGGTGACCCCTTCCCAGGCCGGGCTGCTGTCACTGTTTCCTCCTCTGACTCCGCCACCCTCTTGCCCTTCACCAGCCCCGCTGTTACTGTGTGTCAGTGGTGGCTGCTGTCCTGGGGACACCTTTGCGCACAAGTCAGGCGAGAGAGTGCTTGTTGTTCCTATATGCAGATGAGGACACAGGCTCACGGGGCGCAGAGCCGGGGTTTCTACCCAGACCTAGCTGCCTGTGTGGCCTGGCTCTTACAGCCCATCCCTGTCATCCTTCTGGGACTTCCTCTGTGCTGACTGCTGCGAAGCCGCTCCTGCAGGAAGCCTGGCCCCCCGAGGGAGCCCAGTTATCCTTCCTGTGTATGCTGTAGGACTCCTGCACCTTGGGGCCAGGCTCTCCGCCCCTTCTTGTGCCCAGCTCCTCTTGGCCATGGGTGCGAGGCAGACCAGGCCTGCCGGCCGGGGAAACCAACCCTTCATCTCTTTCCTGGGGCCCAGCTGCCCATTGGCTTGGTTGCCCAGCTGAAGTGCCAGCTTCCTGGAAGCTGTGGGTGCTCGACAGCTGGGGTGTCCTGGCACCCTTCCCCTTGGCCCTGGGATGCCATCTCCACTGCTGTGTGCGTTGTTCTCAGTGGTTCACTGCTCCTGTTGGAACTGCCTGAGTTACTCTGGGGTCTTTGAGAGGTCCGCCCCCGCCCTGCCTTGCGAGGGCTGCTGTGACTGATGCAGGACAGCCGGCTTGCTCCGAAGCAGGGCCTGTGGCCTCAGAGACCACAGCTGGCATTAGTAGAGAAAGGCCGAGAGCTGTGGATACGGTGAATACTAGCAGCCAGTGCTCAGAGGGCACTTCCTGGGGGCCAGGCGCTGTTCTAAGCACCTCGCCCCACAGCAGCCCCACAAGCTAAGCATTCGCAGCATCATTCCCTTTTGCACAAGAGACTCAATGGGAGAGGTGGGGGACCTTGTCCAAGATCATGACGCCCGCAGGCACCTGGGCTGGGGTTCAAGGTCAGGCAGGCTGGCCCCTCTCCTGCACCTCCCCTGTCATCTTACAAAATGTAGGGTATGGTCTTAATCCCACAACTAGCAGACAAGGCAGGTGGTGTCGGCTCACTTTACAGAAGAGGCCCCGATGCAGAGGTGGAGTAACTTTCAAGGACACCCAGCGAGTAAGGGGTAGGGCTGGAGTTCAGAGCTGGGGCGCCCTGCCTCCGGAGCCCGCGTCCTTTCCACTGTACCCCACCGCACTCCTTAAAAGGTGCCCTTTGCCAGGCACTTTCTATAAACATTACTTCATTTAATTCCTCTCTGATGAGACAAGCGTTATTCCATATCACAAGTTAAGAAACCGGTTCAGAGAAATTGACTTGCCCAAGGTCATGTCTAAAAAGCGATGATGCCAGATTTGAACCCAGGTGGGGGGTCTGGCCTCTCTGCCCTGCGTGGGTGTAGAGAAAGGCTGGCAGAGGCCACGGGGCCAGGGCAGGGCCCCTGCGCTGCCCCAAGCTCCTCTCCTTAAAAGGTGTGCTGCGGGGCGAGGCGATCTCGCGGCCACTGCCATCCCAGGTTGGCAGTCACTGCCCGTGAGGCTGTTCACAGCGTGAGTCACTGGCTGAGCACTGAATCTTCAGGGTGATCCTGTTTGACTAATTCCATGGCGCTGACCTCACCAGGACGCTGCTGGCTCTGCATCGTCAGACCCGCTGTCGCCCTCTGAGGGGTTGGCAGTGCAGCTACAGGGCCTGGTGGTCCTGCTGGGGGGCAGGTGGACCAGCCCCAGCCCCTCTGAAGCAAAGACACCTGCTGAAAGCATGGGAAAGGGGGCACAGCCACAGGCTGCCCCTCAGCCCCAAGACGCCCTGGGGGGTGGCTTCTACGCATTCCCCTGACGCTGGCTATATCCAGCTGGCCTGGAGGCGGGAAGCAGGGCTGGAAGCTTAGATTCCTTGTGCTGGCCTCTTTACCTGAGTTCTCCGCTGTAATCCCACCACTGCTCTGCCAGGCAGGCTTCTGCCCATTTCCCAGATGAGGAGATGAGCGCAGAGTGAGGTCAGTGGGATGGCTGAGAAGCTGCTCCGATGAGGACTGCTCACCCTCCCAGAGCATTAGCAGGTCTCAGAAGCATTTGGATGAATGAATGGTGGCCACCAACCTGGGTTCCTTCTAAACATACGGAACATGGGAGGGAAACTGACCATCCCCTCAAGAAGCTTGTGCTCGAAGACAGCAGAGCAAGGGGCTGCGGATCACTCCTGAACTGATGTCCGAGTGTGAGGGGACCTTGAGTTTCCTCCAGTCTCCCCCATGAGGGCACGGGGAGGGGGTGACTTGCTCAGGTCACAGCCTGTTTGTCATGGAGACTTGAAGGCACATGTCCTGCCTTTAGCCAGCCCTAAAATGAAAATGAGTCACGGCCCGTTCTCCCCTGGGCTCCAGGAGAGGTAAGAGAGGAGGGCGCTGTGTCTCTGAGAAGGGCAGTCTCCGGGGCCAGGACCTGTCCGGCCAAGGGGATGTGGACGGTGCTGTGGCCAATGCCCTTCCCAGCAGTCCCTGCCCAGCGAGGGCCGGGTCCAGCTCAGCCCCCACCCCAGCCACCTGGGGAAAGCTTCTCAGGAAAGTGAAGGTGGTTCTGGCCAGGCTGCCGGAAATCCCTAACGTGCAGGCCCTGGGCTGGGAGGGAGCAGAGAACAATGGTGGCAGCGGCCAGGATGCTGAGCCACAGACAAGGCTTCCAGGCCCGATGCCGCAGTTCCTCTCTGCTGCCCGGAACACCAGCTGCGGGTGTGACCCTGACCCAGTCCCCAGGGCTCACCTCCATGGCTCTGCAGGAAATCTGAGCCACTGGTTGTTCCAAGGAGCCTTACGTCTGCAGCCACCTCCTCACAGCCTTTTGGAAGCTGGAGGCCTCCCCCGGCCACTCCATGGTGGTGGAGGTAGGGCAGGAAGAATCAGATCTGGGTTCACGCCAGACCTCGCCACCCACGAGTTGTGTGGTTGTGGGCAAGTTGCCTCCCCATTCTGAGGCTCAGTTGTCACATCAGTAAAATGGGGACGATGATGGCTAGCACTCGCTGAGTGCGTGTTACATGTACCATCTTGCTGAGTCTTAAACAACCCCGAGAGGCAGGGACTATCATTCTCGCCATTCTACAGACAAGGAAACTGAGGCTGAGAGTTTAATTAACTTGGCATCAACAGTGTCGAAGTTGGGCTGGCCCCGTGGTGTAGCAGTCAAATTCAGCAGGCTTCCAGGTGTGACCTACACCACTCATCAGCCATGCTGTGGTGGTGACCCACATACAAAATAGAGGAAGATTGGCAACAGATGTTAGCTCAGGGCTACTCTTCCTCAGCAAAAACAAAAAACAAAAAAACAGTGTCAAAGTCTGGATCTGAACTCAGATGTATTTAATTCCAAAGTCTCTAGATTCTTACCCATTACCTATACCGCTTTCCCTTTAGGACAAGGTTTTTCACCATTTTGAGCCTCAATTGCACCCTCTGCAAACTGGAGCCAAGAGCAATCCCTACCGAATTAGGCCATCGTGAGGATCAAACTGGGAAGCGTGTAGAAGCATTGTGGTGCCTAGTGGGAGCTCAGGAAGCACCCATCACATTGCTCTACCCCCCTCAGCTTCCCCTGAACTAAGCTATGTCTTAAACGGGAAACACCAGGCTTCCCGAGATAAGGGCCCCAGCACCTCACCATGGGACAGGCCTGTCATTGTACCAAGCTGTGTATTTGGCTCTGCGTCCTGGCCCTGGTCCCTGCCACCGCCCCCTCCTGCTCCAGGGCTGGCTCAGTGGTGCCCATGGCTCAGGCACCCGGGGAGCTGGAGGTGGTGACCTCACTCTTGGAGAATGCCCACTGGAACTCACCCTGAGTCCTCTGTTCTCCATGCCTCCTGGCCACATCTGACGGCCCTCTCACTCAGCCTCCAATCTAGCCGTCCACATGCCGCCACTGCCACCGATGGGAGACCTCCTGTGAGCTAGGAAAATGCTGCTACACAGCCACTAATAGTTAATTGGCGGTGAGCTGGTCCCCACCTTCAGCCAGCTTCCTGGGTGACCACAGGCAAGTAGCTGTCTATCTCTGGTCTGCTGCGTTCCTCAACCTCCCAGCAAGGAGGCAGTCCAGCACTGATCCCTTTGTGCCCCACAGTGCCAATGCCACACCCACATCTGACCCTCTTAACACCTACCTGAGGTACAAACTGTTCCCATTTCATGTATGAGGAAACTGAGGCCCAGAGAGGTAGTGTGACATGCCCAAGACACACCCTGGGAAACGGGCCCAGGATGGGCTGACCCCGTCCCCTCTCCCTCCCGATTTGCCACACTGCTGCCTCAGGAGGGTCAAAGGATGGCTCTTCTCATGCCAAGAGTGCAGACTTCGGGCCTCTCTCTCTTCTCTGCTTCCCCGGCTCTGGCCGCTGGCTGGAGGGAGGAGGTTCTCTCCGCTCAGGATCTACTCCTGAGGCTGGAACAGTGTCTCCAGCCCAACCATCACCTCAGCCAGCTGGTGTCTGTGAGTGCCGCTCCGGGGCTGTGGGTCCTAGGCTTTAGGAATTCCAAGCAGAGGAAGACACAGCCCCCGCCCTCAAGGAGCTCACAGCAAACTCATCAAGACAACCAAGAGCATCAATGCCACAGCAGGACAGGGAGCATTACCATCCTGATGATAACGTGTAGAATGATGGGAAGCCCTGAAGAGCCATGGTCAGCCGGAGCTGGCAGGTGAACCACAGAGAGGAGGTGACGTTCAACAAGGGGTTTGTTTTGAAGAATTGAATAGGACTGGGCCTGAGAGGCAAGCAGTGGGAAGAGCATTCCGGGCCGAGGGAACAGTATGTGCAAAGGCACAGACATGGGAAAGTATGTACATGATCCATCTAAAGAGGGAGGCTGGGATGCAGGAGGCCGAGGGTCCCCCACTGAGGGAGCTGGAGGTAAGCTTTGAATGGGGCCTTGGAGTCACCTAGACCTGGTTCCAATCCTAGCCCTCCCTCACTAGCCAAGTCTCAGTTTTCTTCATCTCTGAAATGGGAGGAGAGTACCTCCTCATGGTGGAGAGACGGACATGAGATGATGAATGCAAAGGCGGAGCGCAGAGCTGTTATGTGGTAAGCATCCTATCGAACGTTTCTAGGCATGCGTATTAGTGCCATAGACTGGGTGGATTGACCAACAGAAATTTATTTCTCACAGTTCTCAGGGCTGGAAGTCCAAGATCAAGGTGTAAGGGGCCGGCCCAGTGGCCGAGTCGTTAATGTCTCGAGCTCTGCTTCAGCGGCCCTGGGTTTGCCAGTTCGAATCCTGGGCGTGGACATGGCACCATTCATCAGGCCATGCTGACGTGGCATCCCACATGCCACAACTAGAAGGACCCACAACTAAAAATACACAACTATGTACCAGGGGGCTTTGGGGAGAAAAAGGAAAAATAAAATCTTTAAAAAAAAGTTAAAAACTAAATTAAAAAAAAAAGTGTCAGCGGGTTTGGTTTCTCCTCGGCTTGCAGAGGCCACCTTCTCGCTGTGTCCTCCCAGGGTCCTTCCTCTGCACCAGCGCATCCTTCGTGTCTCTTTGTGTGTCCAAATTTCGTTTTCTTATAAGGACACCAGTCGTATTGAATGGGGGCCACCCGCATGGCCTCATTAACTGAATCACCTCTGTAAAGGCCCTGTCTCCAAATACCATCACGTTCTGAGGTCCTGGGGGTTAGGGCTCAGCATAGGAATTTGGGGACACACAGCTCAGCCCACAACAGCCTGTTATGTAGCTTAATAATAACGGCCAACAAGCAGAGGTTCCAGGCACTGTTCTAAACACTGTATATTAACTCCTCCGATGCTCATGTAACCCTGGGAGGTAGGTCCTATTATCTGACTCTCGTTTATGGTGAGGAAACTGAGGCACAAAGGGCTTGGGTTATGGCCTCAGGTCACACAGCTAGGAAGGGGCAGAGCTAGGATGTACACTCAGACAGTCTGACTCCGGGGTCCCTGCCCTTCTCCTTTTTGGCCCAAACACCACCCCACAGAGGAAGCTCCTGGGGGGAGCTTCCCACGAACTCCCTCTGGTGCATCCCAGCCCAGGGGAAGTCTCAGCAAGGGTCACACCACGAACATTTCCCCACTGCCCAGTATGTAGGTATTTTTCAGTTAGTATTTTGTCCCTTACAGATTAGGCTGGAATGAACATATGTGAACATAGAGCTTAGTTCTTCTCTTGGATTTTATAGATGTGGGATTCCCTGGGGAAAGGGAGCACTTTATTGTTGCTGAGAGCGAGGAAGGAGTGTCCCGAGGCCTGAAACCCGAGCTGGGTTCCCTCGGAGCACCTGCACCTCTCACCTGTGGGTTTACTTTGGGGGAGGGGAGGCTGAGCAGCAGGAATGTCATTAGACCTGCCCCACCTCCAGCCACCTTTAGTCCCAGCCACCTCTGCCTTGGAAAGTTCCAGGCTCCAAATTCTGGCATTTCTGAGACCCAGAGTCCAAAGCAACCATTTCGTATAAGGATCAGGTTATGGTCTGGGTCTGGGGCGGAACCCGGGAATGTGCATTTTTAAAGGCGCAGCAATTCGGATGCAGATAATCCTGGATTACGACGCTTTGAGAAAATGCAGCTCCTAAGACCACAGCCCCCTTCAAGCCCATCCTATCGCACCTCCTCCTCAAGCACCTTCTGCGTCCCACCCTTCCCATGGGGACGGGCACAAAGGAGCACAGGAAACTGCAAGATGAGTGAAGGAAGGAGGAAGGAAGTGTGTGCCTTACCAAGGAGTGCTTCTGTGCCAGGCCCTGTGCCTGGTCTGGTCCCCATCCTCATCCCACGGCCCAGACCCCATTACAGAGGAGGCCTGGCTGGGCCCCAGCACCTCTGCCACCTCCCATGTGACTTTGGGCACCACTGTGTCCCTGAGCCACCGAGTACTCCCTCCCCTTGACACAGGCATGTTGGTTGTTCCCATCTTATTTCCTGTCTACGTGGTTCCATCTCACTGGGTCCCTATGATGCTGAGATAAGGGAAGGAAGCTACCAAGTCTGGAAGAGGAGAGGAAAATGGAAGCCCAGAGAGGGTAAGGCATTGCCTGGGGTCAACCAGCAAGCAAGAAGAGAGAATCCAGACGCAGCTCTGGGCTCCCACTGCTGGTCTTGGGGTTGCTCTTGAGTGAGGCTGGCAGGGAGGTGGAAGGAGACAGAGTATTTCTAAAGGAGGGGAGTCTCCCTGGGGGGTCCCTTCTCCCTGCCAAGTCCCTGGAGCCAGGCAAGGCCCTCCTTTCTATGCCTGCACTGGCTTGCCCCATTGAGTATCCCACATGGCCCGGGAATGACTTTACGGTGGTGGCAGGTAGGGGACTGGCTGCCCAGGGGGCCTGGCATTTGCTCAGCGCTTGGCCCTGACCAGTGAGCCACAGCCCGGCCAACGTCAGGGCTCAGAGTGGGCGTCTCCTCCTCGGCACAGGGAAGGAAGGCAGGCTCTGCGGGGCTGGGCCCAGGCCCTCCCCGGCTCAGCGCTGGCCGGCGTGGGCTCTGGGGACTAGGCAGAGATGCCGGCTTCCCTGGACGGTGGCCCAGGAGGATGCAGCAGGCGGGCCAGGAGGCCTGGGAAGATGTGCGCATGAGGCCCGGGCTGCTCCCTGGGGCTGCTCGGCCTGCGATGCCTCCTCTCTGGAGGCTGCATTTCCCAGAACTCCGCTCTCCCCGAGTCAGGAGCCTCAAGCCAGGAAGGCCCTCAGAGACCAGTCCCACTCCAGTTATGGAGGAAACCAGGCCCAGCGAGGGGGCGGAGGGGAGCTGGGTAGCCTGCGGCCAGCTGAGGAGTGGTCAAGGCAGGCGGTGGCTCTTCAGAAACCCCCCTAGCTGTACTCCCTTCTCCAGCTGTCCATCAACCAGACCATCACCAGTGTCCAAATGTCTGTCTCCCCCACCAGACCAAGAGCCCTAGTGGGTGGGGCTGGCCTTCTCCTTTTCAGGGCGCAGGAGGGGCCCGCGCATCTGTGTCAGAGTGAGCCGACCTCCACGCCTCAGGCCTGTGCCCTCTGATGCTCCTGTCCCCACCCTGTTGTGCTGTGTCTGACTTCTGTGGGGAGTAAAGAGAGAGAGTGACTTTTTTAGCTGCCCAGACCCTCTAGGCTGGAGAGCATCATCTCCTCTTCAGGAAACTCACTAAAAAGCTTGGGGACGGTGGCACAGGCCCGGAGGAGGGCGGAGGGTGGCGGTCCTCAGAGACCGAGGCTCCGAACTTGATGTAGGGGGACCAACCATCCTGGTTTGCCTGAAACTTAAGAGGGGTCCTGGGACACTGGAATTTGAGGGCTAAAAGCAGGACGAGTCTTGACTCTGCCATCACTGTGTAATCGTGGGTAAGTCACTTCACCTCTGCACGCATGGGAGGTTTACCTGGAAAGTGGGGTCAATAGCTATCCTGCGTCCCCTGGGGCTGCCATGAAGCTCCCGGGAGACCGTGGGGGGCGAGTCAGAAGGGCTTCATCCCTGCACGTGGGGGGTTTGATGGCCACTCTTAGGGGTGGCCATGCTGGTGAGGGACCTCCTCCCTCGCCCCCCCCCCCACTCCTGCCTGAAATTCATTGATTCGCCAGCAAACGTGCAAGTGCCAGGCACAGGATATGCACAGGATGGCGGGGAGGAGCCGGGCCCTGAGGGAAGTCAGTGAGCTCGCACATGGGTTATTAGAGCACAGGAAGGTGAATTTGTCCAACAACCAATTTTCATGAGCAGTTACCACGTGCCAGGCCCTGTCTTGAGCATTTTATGAACATTCACTCATTGGAACCTCACGATAACACAGTGAGGGGGGAATTATTTTTCCCCCATTTTGTAGATGAAGAAATGGAGGCTCAGAAAGTTTCAATAATCAGGGAGAGGACACTAAGAGGTATCTTTTTGAAGGATGAGCATGTCTGAGTGTGCACAAGGGAAGGACTTTCTAGGAGGGAGCAGCAGGTGCAAAGGTTGGGAAGCACGGAACAGCATGATGCCTCCAGGGAACTGCAAGTTCACAGAGGTCTGTGTCCTGAACTGAAGGTTGACACTTAGCCTGCAAGCCACGGGAGGCTGTGAAGAGCTTTCAGGAGTGAAGGGGAGGTTGGAGAAGAGCAACTGGACAAACGAGAGTTTTTTTAAAGATCTGAGCTGTGAGGAGAGCTTGGAGGGAGAAGAGTGGAAGCCAGGTGACCAGTGGGCTGACTCGTGCTGGTCACTTCCTCTTAGGTTTAAAGTTTTGTCCCACCAAGACGGGTTCAGTCAACCCAACACTTCAGAGGGATAAACGGCTAATGTTTAGCCAGGCCCTGGCCGTGGGGTGACAGAGACTTCCATAGTGCCAGTTAGAAAAAGGCGCCCACTTGGGGCAGTCCGGCCCGGGACGGCTCCCCATCCGACCTCGGACTGGGAGCCTAGGGCAGGAGACAGGAGCTAGGTAAATCGGTGAGTGAGCGCCCCAAGGAGGGGTCACTGAAGGGCCTCCTCCCCCAGCCACCTAGTCAGGACCTGCGGGAGGTGAAGGAAGCAACCGGCCCACAGGGCCAGGTCGAGTCGGTCAAGTTCAGCTCCTGTAGGGCGGGGCCCGGCGCCCCTCTCAACCTGGGCAGGGGTGCAGAGGGACCGCCCCCTCCCCCCCGCAAAGGGCCCTGGGGGACCTGGGGGCATCCCTAGGCAGGTCCTGCCGTTGCAGAGAAACGTCTCCCGCAGCACTTCTGCAGGCCCGGGGCGGGGCCACCCAGGTGGGAGGCCCGCCCCTCCGCCGCGCCTGCCCTTATAAGGTGAGCGCGCCCAGCGCCCTGCTCGAGCGGCTGTCGTCACCTGCGTCCGCCCGCGGGGGCGCCCTGCCAAGGCCGCGCCCCCAGCGCCTTCGTGCCGGGAAGCGCCGCCTCGCCTCGCCCCGCCCGGCCCCGCGGCCCCCGGAGGCTGTTTCCCGCACCGGCTCCGAGGGGACCCATGGCCCGGCCGCGTCCGGGTCCCCACCTGCGCCCGCTCCCATCCTGCGCACGGAGCCTTGGGCCCCCGAGCGAGCGGCGGGTGTAGTTGGGCCAGAAAGCGGGTCGGGGAGGGGCGCGGGCGCCTGGCGTCTGCTCAGTGCCTGGCCTTGAACTCAGCTGTAAGAAGTCGACCGGCTTCCGCCAACTTTCCGCCAACTTGCGAGGTCTGGCTTAGTAAAAGCCACCAATTTGGAACCCCGACCTGGGTTTGAATCTAACTAGGTCGCTTACTGGCTTTGTGAACTGTGGGCAAGTTAGGTCGTTTTTCTGTGCCTCAGTTTCCTCATCTGTAAAACGGGGATATGATGGCTCATTCCTCAGGGTTGCGGGGAAATGAAATGTGTTCGTGTGAGTTAGCACTTCTCAGAAGCGGTCCTAGTTATCTGCGGGTCCTCGAGCCCTGAAGTCCCCAGGGTCAGAGGTGAGACCCGAACCCCCAGCGTCTGCGACTCTGAGTTCAGCCTTCGTCCCTGGTCTTGTCTGCCAGTGTTAGGGGACGTAGGCGCAGTTTTTAAAAACGCGTTCACGCGTCAGTAGTTCCCGGTTAGGGTCAAGGAGAAGTCTTTTGCTAGAATGTCTCCAGCGCCTCCTTAGCGATCCCCCCTTTCAGCAAAGGAAAGACAGGCCTCTGACCGGGAGCCTTGGGCAGGAGATAGGAGCGAGGTAAATTTAACGGCATGACTTTGTTTTTGGTGATTTTAGAGTTTCCATCAAGAGGTTAGAATTGCTATTTCTGGCACTTGGCTTTCCATACATGGTAGTGACATAATATCCCCTTAATGTTTTTCTTATGAAAATGCTCAGACATAGACACAAGGGCATAGAGAATAAACTATAATGATCCTTCATATGTTCATCTAATGTTCACTTTTCAACTATATAAGTTAGTGTGTTAAAATGTGAGCTGATTTTTAAGAGAATAAGAAAAAAGTACAAAGAGTTCGAGGTCCTGAGCCTGCTCGCAGAGCCTGAGGTTTGGCACGATCGCCTGGGCTGCGGGTAGGTGCCGGAGGAGTGAAGGAGGGGTCCCTCCGCACCCCCTCTCCTCCGCACCTGCGGCGGGAGGAGGGGCAACCTGAGCAGCCGAGGGCTGAGCCCAGCTCGGCCTCAGTGGCGCGCACCTGCAGCGCGCAAGTTCGTCTCCGGAGCGCGCCACCTGGCCGCCTGTAGACTCGTCTTCTCGCTTGAGTTGCTGTTGCATTCGCTTTCTCAGCTGCCCACCGGGTCCTTGGGCACCCACCCGGCACACGAGAGCCAGTGGAATTTTCTTTTTATTTATTTATTTTTAAAGATTTTATTTTTTTCTTTTTTCTCTCCAAAGCACCCCCATACATGGTTGTATACTCTTTGTTGTGGGTCCTTCTAGTTGTGGCATGTGGGATGATGCCTGAGCATGGTTTGATGAGCAGTGTCATGTCCGGGCCCAGGATTCGAACCAACGAAATACTGGGCCGCCTGCAGCGGAGTGCGCGAACTTAACCACTCAGCCAGGGAGCCAGCCCCAGTGGAATTTTCTAAACCATGAATCTTATTACCTCTCCTATTTAAACCCTCCCACGGCCCCGGAGTGCCTGCAAGGCAAAAGAGCCAGCCCCTAGCAGGGCACATGTGCCTTCCGTGGTCTGGGGCCCACAGACCTCTCCGTTCCGGTTCCTACCACTTCCTCCTTATGCTTTACTCTCAGGCCATTTGCAGTTTCTGAAGATTCATTCAGTAAATATTTCATGCGTTAGGATGCGGCACTAGAAATGGCACTCTGCAGTGGTGAGCAGCCCAGCAGGGGTGGTCCGCGCCCTCTCTCCTGGAGTTACCATCTAGTGGGGAGTTAAATAAATAAGTGTAAAAAATTTTTAGGTGTCCTGTGCTCTAAAGGACCTGCAAAGTACCAAGGGAGTTTTTGCCTTTTGCCTGGAAGGCCCCCCCCAACCCCCCCAACCCCCGCCCTGTCTTAGTCCTTTGCCTGGTGGCTCTGGCCCTCCTCCTAGATGCAGATACAGTGGCATCAGCTCCCCGGGGTGCCCCTGCATATGCCTTTATTGGGGCCCTTACTGAGCCCTGAGCACTGAGGGGTGATTTACATGCCAGTCTCTCTCACTGGACCAAATTTCTCCAGGATGTCTGGTGGTCTAGCGTCCCCAGGAGCTTGTGGGTTGCACAGCGATTGTTGGATGATTATTAAAGCAGCAAGGCTCGGCTCCAAAACCCCCACCTCCAGAGCAATTCAACCTTCAACCCGTCATTCATTCACTCATTTTAAAGGAACGAGTGCATTCATCCATCAAGTCAGAATGTGCTAAGCATCCCTGATATGGACCCGTTGATTCACAGCGAATGAGCGCTGTGCTGTGGCAGATGGTGGGACTGCCAACGGTGAAGTGTCATCCACTGGGGCCCCTGGGGGATGACTGCCAGAGGGATGTCATTTGAACAGGGCCTCCTTGGGTGAAGGCCGGGTTGGGAGTCAGGCTGAGAGAAGGAGGAATTTGAAAGAAGCGAGAGGTGTCCACGTGTGCAGTCGCTGGGGTGGGGCGCCCAGCTGGGTGTGGCCAAGGAGCTGAGGCAGGTAGGTGGGGCCCCACTGGGAAGGGCCCTATGTGCCAGCAAACTTTCCCCAGCTGGTGACCAAAGGGGTTGACGCATGATCTAAGGCAGTGGCTTTTCAAGGTTTTTTGACTGTGACCAGGAATAAGAAATAGGTTATATCACAGTCTGGCACAACACACCAAATTGAAACCAGAGTTTCATTTCAGAAGAGACCATTTACTCTTCTTTTTTTAAAGATTTTATTTTTTTCCTTTTTCTCCCCAAAGCTCCCTGGTACATAGTTGTATATTCTTCGTTGTGGGTCCTTCTAGTTGTGGCATGTGGGACGCTGCCTCAGCGTGGTTTGATGAGCAGTGACATGTCCGCGCCCAGGATTCGAACCGACAAAACACTGGGCCGCCTGCAGCGGAGCGAGTGAAGTTAACCACTCGGCCACAGGGCCAGCCCCAAGACCGTTTCCTCTTACTACCCAAGATGCACTCTGATATTTTCTCTTCTATTTTGTTATCGTCATCATCCTCATCATTAAATTCTGACTGTGACTTACTAAATTAATTTCAACATCCACCAGTGGGTCACGACCTGCGGTTTGAAAAACATTGATCCAAGAGTCCTTCCGGCCCCAAGCCTGAGGGTCTAGTGGTGGCTGCAGGGCCCCTTCTGGTTCGTAGAGAACGTTAACTTTCAGGATCCGGAGAGGTGGCCTTCGCCCCACAGCTAGTTTAACCTGTAAAGCAGCTTAAGAAGGTGGGACGGGTCCACCCCTGCAGCCGTGTGGCACCCCCCCGCCCCCCTCATCAGAAGACTTCTTGGCCACAGGGTGCTTCTAGGTGGAGCTCCCAGGTGGGGCTGAGATCCAAACGAGAGGGAGGAGAGCCACCCCAGGACATCTCCCCCTCATCTCTCACCCTGTCCTCCACCCCGGAGGACACTTGGAAGTCTCCACTTGGCCTCTAGTTCCCTTGCCAGGCTTGCCCTGGACACCAGCAGCCCCGGGAGTGGGGTTGGGTAGGATAGGGAGGAAAAGGGTGGCTGAGGCCCCCTGTGTGCCATCACCAGGGCCACTTCTTCCGCCTGGCCTCTTACCTGTGCTAACTGCCTTGCCCGCGGCTGGCACCTGGGCTTAGCCGAGGGTGGGTACAAGGGCCAAGCTCCTCCCCCCCGTCCAAATTCCTCTTCCATCAGGGATCTCTGAGGCCTCTGGAGAGATGGGGGAAACCTGGGATAGAGGGGTGGCCCCAACTGGTAGTCCTGGGCTCTCAGAACATGGGAGCCAGCGGGCACCTTAGAAATGGTGTCCAACGCCCTCATTTTATTGATGTGGAAACTGAGGCCCAGAGAGGGCAGGGAACTCATCCAAGATTACATGGGAGTTAGTCTCTGAGTGACTACTGGAGACCCAGGTCTCTTGCTCCAAATCCAGTGCTCTTTCTTTTCATCATTCTGTGTTGGGGGTCTGCAGAAGGGGAGGGGCCTGGGGAAGGGGCTTGGAGAGATCGCCTGTCAGGGAGAAGCTGATGGCATGCTTGCCAGGACCCCAGCCTGTGAGACCTGCGTCCTGGCTATCCTTCGGCTGCCCTCTTTCTGTGGCCCCTGCCAGAGTTCCTGCCCTCTCTGGGCTGCAAAACAAGGGGGTGGGACCAGTGAGCCCTGGAGCCCCCAGGGCTCTGAGCCTGAGCCCTGCCCTCGCCTTGTGTGTGGGAAGCGCTCCCTCCCCCACCCCAAGTTCAGAGGAGACCCTCTCCTCCCCATCTCCAGGGGCCTGAGCTGCCTGGGGGAGTGACAGGGGAGGGTCAGGCCTGTGGGAACCTGCGTTCCCCCAGGAATTTGCTGCTGCCCTGGGGCCTCAGGATTAGGGTAGTGGCTTCTAGTCCTTTCTTTCTGGAGACACTGGATATGGCCTGAAATCCAGGCAGAGGGGCCCTCCCCCTCCCCAGAGTCTTGCCGGCTCCTCTGAGCACTAGCTACACACTTTGCGTTCTCAGCTTGCTTTCCTTTTCCACGTGGGTGTGGGGTTCCAGCAGGACCCACAGCTTCTTGGGGTGGGTTTGAGACCCCCACGTCTGCAGTCCCAGGCTCTTACAGTGGGGAGGGATTTGGGCCTCTCCCCGGGGGGGGGGGGGGGGGCAGCGAGAGTCCTGGCTAAGAGCTGGGGCTCTCCATGGAAAGTGCCTGGGACCAAGCCCCAGCCCTCTGCTGGCCCGCCGGGTGGCCTTGGGGACAGCTTATCTCGCTGTGCCTCAGAGCCCTCATCTGTGGGTCGAGGATAGTTGTAACCACTTTGAAGATCAAATGCAGGAATCCAGGTACCCTCTCAGCCTGTGGCTGGCCCACGGCCGGCCCTCACGGATTGTGCCGCGTGGGTACATTACTCCAGTGTTCCTCCACGTGGTGCAAGCCCCTGGAGAGGAGAGGAGCCCGGAGCTGTGCCGGGGTTCCCCTACATTACCCCCGTATGCCCTGCAGGGACCCCATGCAGTAAATATGCCCACGGCCTCCTTTCGCAGACACTGAGGCTCACAGAGTGGAGGGACTTGCCGAGGTCCCACAGCCAGCAGGGAGGGACTCTAAGCCACGGCTCCCTGGCTACGGGGCTCTTGACCCTCCCTCCCACTCCCCAACTGACTCAACAACGTTCCCACCAGATGGACCCCAGCCCCTGTGTCTTGGCGCGGGCTGCCAGAACCGAACACCTCAGGCTGGGGGCTGGAGCAGCAGACATTTCTTCCTCAGAGTTCTGGCGGCTGGAAGCCCGGGGTCAGGGTGCCAGCAGCACGGTGGGGGTCTCGGGGAGGGCCCTCTTCCTGGTGTACAGAGAAGCTGTCTTCTCGTGTCCTCACAAGGCAGAGAGAGAAGGCTGGCTGCCTCCTCTTCTTCGAAGGGTGCTAGTCCCACCATGGGGGTGCACCTCCCAAAGGCCCAGCTCCTAACACCACCCCTCACGGTCCAACATACAAATCTGGGGGACACAAAACTTCAATCTGTAGCACCCTCTTTCCTCAAGTCCCGGACTCAAGAGGTTTTCTGAAGTTGAACAGTTCTGACCGTTAGCTGGCGCCTCCTAGAGAGATGGTGTAATATCAGTCGGGATTCTTCCGTTTCAAGCCATGGAAACTGACTCTGAATAATTGAGCAGAAGAAAAATGGCGGTGGAGTTGCTTCTTGGAACCCAACCGGCTGGAACACAGGAAGGGCCGGATGCCTGGACCTCCCCCGACGCGTCTCTCCCCAGTGGCCTCTGTGCCTTTGTCCTGAAAGAGAGAACTTTACGGTTGGGAGTGCCTGAGCTCCACCTCAGGAGCTCCATGGACGTGGGTTCCCGCCGAGCTCCAACACTTACTCTTCAGCAGCTGGGTCTGTCTGTGGACTGCTTCTCCAGGATCTGGCCATCAGACGCTCTCGCTTTGAGTGTCTCTCATCAAGGTTCAGATCTTGGGAAATAGAGTGGGCTGCCTAGCTTGGGTCACAGGCCTGCCCCTGGATAAAAGGGGCAGAACCTTGTGGCTGGCAGCCATAACCAAATGGAACAGGGGAGGGGTAGATCCCCAAAGGAACAGATCGCTATGATCAGAACAAGGAGGTGAGTGATGCTGGGGAGGCAAATCAGAAGCTTTCGACCCTGGGATTCTACTATTGGCCCTAGTCCTGGCCTTCCTGAAAATAAATCTCTCTTTCCCTCCCTCAAACATTTATTGAGTGCTTGCTGTATTTCAGGAACAATACTAGGCCCTGGGAATAAAAGGATGCATCAGACTCAGGCCAGCCCTGGGGAACTCATCTAATCCAGATCAGCATACACTGCTGTTCAGCCATGACAAGGCCAAGGCAGACATTGCCAATCGACCGCAGCACATTTTCCCTGGGAGCCTGGGCTCAGCCTCAACATTCTGCTCTGTGCAGAGCTCCCGGTAGCCAGCTGTCACCCACTGGAGTTGGTCCAAAATGTGGAAACTCTTTGCTGCGCCTAGCCAAAAACATTCCTCTTTCCCATAACAATTCTTCTGATATTTAGAAACAGCAGAATTCCCCTCTGCTCCCCACGGGGTCATTTCTTCTCCTTGGGGAAAATGGCATTGATGCCTTTAACTCCCGACCCTGGTCGGCTGTTGAGTCATTCCTGTGGTTAGGAGTCAGCACACCGCTCCTGCAGACAGAAAGACGACATCTGAGGCCCGGCCCTACCACCGCCCCTGTCTGAGCCTCGGGTTTTAAATGAGTTTTCTACGGCTGCTCTAACAAATTACCGCAAATTTAGTGGCTTAAAATAAGACAAATATATTGTCCTACAATTCTGGAGGTCTGAAGTCCAAAGTGAATCTCACGGAGCTAAAATCCAGGCGACATCAGGGCTGTGTTCTTTCTGGAGGCTCCAGGCGAGAATCCGTTTGCCTGCCTTTTCTGGCTTCTAGATGCCGCCCGTGCTCCTTGGCTTGTGGGGGACACACGCATGCAGACCACATCAGCCCAGCCTCTGCTTCCGTCGTCACATCTCTTTTCTGACTCTCTGACCAATGTGGTCTGCATGTGTGTATCCCCCCAAAAACCGTATGTTGAAGGCCTGACCCCCAAAGATGGCGGTGTTCGTAAGTGGGCCTTTGGGAAGTGCTGGGGCTATGAGGGTGGAGCCCTCATGGATGGGATGAGATCCCTAGCCCCTTCCGCCACGTAAGGACACAGTGAGATGTCAGCCACGAGCCGGGAAGAGGACCCTTAGTAGGAAGTGACCATGCTGGCTCCTTCATCTCGAACTTCCAGCCTCCAGGACTGTGAGAAATACATTTCTGTTGTTTGTAAGCCACCCACTCTGTGGGTTCTTGTTTTTGTTTTGGGCGTTTTTTTTTTAAAGATTTTTATTTATTTATTTTATCTTTTAAATTTGTTTTTGGAGGAAGATTAGCCCTGAGCTAACCTGCTGCCAATCCTCCTCCTTTTGCTGAGGAAGACTGGCCCTGAGCTAACATCGGTGCCCATCTTCCTCCACTTTATATGTGGGATGCCTGGAACAGCATGGCTTGTCAAGCGGTGCCATGTCCACACCCCAGATCCAAACCAGCGAACCCCAGGCCGCCGCAGTGGAACACATGCACTTAACCGCTGTGCCACTGGGCCGGCCCTGTGTTTTTTGGGTTTTTTTGTGAGGAAGATTGGCCCTGAGCTAACATCGGTTGCCAATCTTCCTCTTGTTGCTTCATGAGCTGCGTGGCTTGATGAGCAGTGTGTAGGTCCGCGCCCGGGATCCGAAGCTGTGAACTCCGGGCGACTGAAGTGGAGCGTGCAAACTTAACCACTCCGCCACCAGGCCGGCCTCTTGTGTTATTCCATTATAGCAGCCTGAACAGACTGAGACCCTGACCCTCCACCTCCCTGTCATTACGGCTTGTCATGACATCAGGCCCCCTTGGATAATCCAGAATAATCTCCCCATCTGAAGATCCTCATCAAATTCACGTCTGCAAAGTTCTTTTTGCCACGTGAGGTAACATTCATAGGTTCCAGGGACTGGAGCACGGTCATCTTTGGGGGCCGTGCTTCTGTCTGCACAGGTTCGTTCTCTGTAAATGGGGGGATGGATAACCTGCTTCACAGGCTTCTGGGGAAGGTTATGTGACACGGTTCCCCTGAAGCCCTGAGCAGAGTGGCTGGCCTATAGGGAAGCACTTGTCATTGTGCATCTACTGGGGGACTTCCGAGTTCCTGTGAGCCATCATCGGAGAGAGCTCAGGCCCCGAGCCCCGACCTGGCCCCTGGAGGCCACCTCTTCTCTTCCTTCTGGGCACCCTCTGTCCCACCCTGGGACGGAGCATCTTCTCAAGCACCCCACCTGCAGGCGGATCCAGTGGGAGCGTCCCCACTGCACAGGTGAGGCTCGAGGTTTGCGCAGGTGAGTGGCATGCCTGAGGCCGTGCAGGTGGGAGGTGCTGGAGCTCAGGCTGGAACCGGTCAGTGCTCTTTCTACATCACCGTGTGTCTCCACCCTTGGGCGCCTCCCGTCACAGTGCCACCTGGACACAGGGCCCAGGGGCCTCAGGGGAAGCTCCACCCAGCCACTCCCGGGCCCAGCCCAAACCCAGGGACCGCTCCCTCCTCACCAGTCATGTGTCATTTGGGGCAAGACCCTGCCTTCGGCTCTAGTCTCAAGGTCTGATAACTAACTTACACTCAGGTAGAAATGGCTGATAATACCTTCAGGGGCTACCTGCTCCTTTTAAGGGGATGTTTGGGGTAACCAGGAAGAAAAAGAGCTCATGGCGGGGCTCAGGCGCCTTGTCAGGAACGTCTGGAGGACACCTGTGTGTGTTGTCAGGAAGGTGACGGACTTCCCACGCGCAGACAGAATGGTCTCGTGGAAATGGCACAGGGCACTGCTATGGCTGGGTCGTCAATGCCTGGGGACCTTGGGCGAGTCACTTCGTTTCCCTAGGCCTTCATTTGCTGACCTGTAAGCCGGCATTGTTCCTACCTCAGCTTCCACTGGGAGGATTACATGAGACAACCTTTATCAGGTGGCCTCTCCTCCCCAGTGGCCCTGCAGGCTGCTCTGAGCTGAGCCCGAACAGGGCAATGTCACCCCAGGTTACAAAGTATGCAGGTCCCTTCCTGGGATCGCACCATGTGCCACCATCTGTGCCACCTCCCAAAGGACTGCCTCGGGTCAGAGTGCCTGGCAGTGCCTGCTTCTGGAAGCTTTCCTTGATGCCAGCCTGAGTTCCCAGCCCTGGAGGAGGCAGTGAGGGCTGTGTAGAGAGCACTTGGCTGGGAGTCAGGGGCCGGGCTCTGGTCCTGGCTTTGCCACTGACTCGCTGTGTGACCTGGACCATTCCCTGTCCCTCTCTGGGCCTGAAAAATGAGAGTGAGATGTAAGGATGTGTAAAGGCCCTTCCCACGCTAGCTTGATAGCTGTCCTCTGGATCCCTGAGCAGCCCTACCTGTCCCCTTGGATATGGTAATGCAGCACATCCCGCTGGAGGTGTTCCCGCAGCGTCAGTGAGATGTGCTGTTTTTCCTCCTGCGTCACTAAGTTCTTGGAGGGAAGGCGCGTCCTTGTTCTGCCTTCGGCCCCTGAGCTCTACACATTGTGCTCCATGAAGACCTGCTGATCAATTCCCCACTTCTGCTCAGAAGACCACTTTTCTTTCAAGGTGCCACTTCCTCCAGGAAGTCTTCCCAGATGCCACCACCTCTCTACAGACGCACATATAGAATTCCCTCCCACCCCCACACTTCTCCCCTTGCTCTTGTAAGCCCTCCCTTTCAGACTTGTGGGGAAGTCTTCCTTGTTCCTAGCACCGTGCCTGGCCCACCCAATAAATGGGGGTTGAATTCACTTGAATTACAGTCTAAGGGGAGAGACGAGAGAGAGAGATATGAAAGGGGCACCAGAGTCTGCAGAGACGGAGGCCACAGCTGGAAGGGGCTCTTCCCCAGGAAGGCCTGCAGATGGCAAACAGCTGGCCAGGGGTGGCTGTGACTCATCTGACCCCTGCAGGCCGGGGAATGCTGAGACAGGAGTCCAAGGCCAAAAGGAATTTTGGTAAGGATAACACAAGCCCTGGAGTATTTCTAGAATGCAGGAGGTTAAGGGTGCGGGAGCTGGATCAGGGCAAACTGCCTGATGATGTTCCTTATTCACTTACTTTTTTGGTCTGGATAAAATATTCATATGGTACAAAATTCAGAAGGTGCAAAGGAGGCACAGTGAAAAGTCTCCACACCGTGCCCCTCCATGCCTGCCCCCCAGGCCCCTCCCCAGAAGCTGCCTGTGTTTCCGGTTGCTTCTGCATATATCCTTCCTGTATTCTTTTCTCCTTTTTTTTTTTCTGATGAGGAAGATTGGCCCTGAGCTAACATCTGTGCTAAGCTCATCTTCCTCCCCTGTACGTGTGGGACACTGCCACAGCCTGGCTTTATGAGTGGTGTGTAGATCTGCGCCCAGGATGCAAACCCGGGGCCGCTGAAGCAGAGCCTGCAAACTTAACCACTATGCCACCGGGCAGCACCCCTTTTCTCCTTTTTTGATGCAGGGAAGCATGTCATTCCCACTGTTCTTCCCTTTGCTTTCTCCCTTGACACATCTCTGAGAGCATTTCACATGAGCACGTAGAGAGCTTCCTCATGGGTTTTCTTTGGCTATATTTAGAATTGTCAGATAAAATACAGGACACCCAGCTAAATCTGAATTATTTGAACTTCAGAAAAAGAACAAATAATTTTTTACTTTCATTTATTTATTTATTTAAGATTTTATTTTTCCTTTTTCTCCCCAAAGCCCCCACGTACATAGTTGTATATTTTCAGTTGTGGGTCCTTCTAGTTGTGGTATGTGGGATGCCACCCCAACATGGCCTGATGAGCGGTGCCATGTCTGCACCCAGGATCCGAACTGGCAAAACCCTGGGCCACTGAAGCAGAGTGCGCGAACTTAATCACTCGGCCATGGGCTGGCCCCAGAACAAATAATTTTTTAGTATAAGTTTACCCCATACAATATTTGGGACATACTTATACTAAAAAAACCCTCTTCTTTATCAGAAATTTGAACTTAACTGAGCATACTTAAATCTGGCCCTCCTCACCATACTGCATGGGAACTCCTTCTGATTAGGTCTTTGGGGGCCTCAGAAATCGGGCACCTGGACCTGGCAGGCATCTGTTCCCCGGCCTTATTCTGAATTGGACTCTACACGCACCAGGGTTTGGGCCCGGTGCTGGATTTCCATCTCCAGACCTCAGTTACTGCGATAAGAAATGAAAGGCTCCTAAGAGTCATCCAGTCCACCTGCCTTGTTTGAGGCCCAGAGAGGGGAATGACTCACGCAAGATCACACAGCAAGTCGGAGCAGAGCTGGGGCTAGGCCCTGGGTCTCCTGTCTCCCAGCCAGTTTTTCCCATGCTGCTAAGTATAATATGCTCATGAGGTTCAAGAGCAGCTGTTCTAAGACTAAGCTTTTGGAACACACACACAGACACTCGGGAAGCCAGGAGAAAAGGGCTCCAAGTTCTCTTGTGGGGAGCAGCTAGCCCACAGAACACCTGTGCCCTGGCTCCTCAGTCAGGGGGTATTCAGCCCCGGGTCTGAACCCCAGAAGGCCCCACTAATGGTAATAATAATAATATAATAACAATAACAGCTACCACCGTCAGGTGCATATACTTGTTTGGTGCTTTACATAATGCCCCTTTTGAGCCTCCCAGGGGTCCTGCAAGATGAGTGTGACAAGTTCCATTTCCCCTAGCTGGACACTGAGGCTCAGAAAAGATAAACAATGTCATCATTTGCCAAGATCCCCCAACTATGATGTGGCAGTGCTGGCATTTTAACCCAGAGATGTTTGACCCCAAGGCTCAACTCTTTCCACTGGGTGTATTACACTTGTCAATGTGTTTGTGCCATTGTTTAGGTAAGAAAACTGGTGCTTGTGACAAGCCCTTTCCCTGAGGCCACTTTAGTTTTACAAGGGCCCAAAGCAGGAACAAACTCCAGGTCACTGTGGCCCACGGGACGGGGGCAACCCTCACCAGTCCCTCGCTTGACCTTTGACGCACGTCATGACCCTGCCCCAGCCCATTTCTCCAGTGCATCTTCTGCTGTTCTGGCCACCTCCCCAATACATCACTCCACTCCCTTGCCTCCACACCTCCACACTTTGACACTTTGGGTTGTAGGGGAGGAAGAAAATTCCTCTACCCTCTAGGTTCTTCTGGCTGGTTTAGGAATTAGATTGACATGAGACAGAATAACAGGAGAAAATCAAGCAAAGTTTAATAATATGTATACATGGGAGAAACCCAGGAAGTCTGAGTAACTCACTCAGAATGGCCAAAGCTGCCACTTTAAATACCATCTCCAGCTAAAGACAAAGGAGGACGTTGGGGGTAGTGGTTTGGGACTTCAAAGGGGAGGAAGGCAGTTCACATGGAAATGGAAAAGTAAATGTTTGGTAGACAGAATTTTGATAAGAGTGGGCTTAGCAAGGACCCTCACAGTCTATCGACAGCCAGAGTTATCTATGGTGATGGCCTGTCCTGGGGACAAGCATTCTATCTTAAATTCTTTTAGGCAGTTAGGGGGAAGGTCAAAGTTTCTTTAAGAGTCTCTTGTCCTTCACCAAAGAGACACATTTTGGGGTGGCCAATTCTGACCCCTCCCCACCCCCCAGTTCTGCCTTTGAAACTTTAAGAAGTTTCATAGTCCAAAGGTGAGTTGGTAGATTGTTTCATCTCACTGAACACATTTCTTAGTCCTGATAATAGATCAGTGCAATTAAATTTATTTCAGGAGGTGGTGATGCAGGTAGGCTCCCAAAGTTAGGCCTGTATTGTGTAAGCAAGCAATCAGGTATTTAATAAGAAACATTTTTATAGGAATAAAAAGAAAAACAAGGTTAATGGTTAGAGCAAATTATAAACCAGTTTCTGAGTCCAGGGGACAGCCAGTGAAGAAGATTTCTAGATGTCAGGGTCAAAGCATCTTTTGTAGTTTGAAATGTCTCTGATGATGTCATCAGGTGTTCAGGTGCCCTTTTGAGTGGCTTACTCAGCAACAGGCAGGCTATCGTGGTGACCTCGCTTAAGCTTATATCAAGTTGTCCAGCTTCAGTCTGCGAGGCTTCAGGAGCAGGCGTGGTTTCAGTCCTTAATGATTTCAAATGAAAATGATGGAAAAAATTGAAAATGTTAGTTTGTAGCCAGATATTTCAGGAGACTAGAAGAATTCAGGATCCAGTCCAGTTTACAGGTAGGAAACAAAACCTCAAAGACAACTAACAGAATTGGAATCTAATATGTATACATGTGTACTATGGTTTCTACTGAAATATAATTTTTCTCTCTAAAATCACCCTCATTTTTACCAAATATAGCCAAATTAAGACTAATTGCTTTGTAAAGTAAGTCTAGTTTCAGTAAACTTGGCCCAATTATTTACTTTAATACAGCAAGAATAGCCATTGATCATATAGGCTCTTTTAAATCTGCTTTGCTGGAACTTTTCATCAGGAATCTCAGATTGAACTTTAAAGGCCTCTTGAGGCCAGGCTAAGCCAAGGACTTGTCATCAGACAAGGCCTGTAATACCTATAGATTTGGGTGAATTCTTCTCTTCTTTTGAGGTTCCCCAAAGTATTTTGAGGTTCCTTGCACCTGCTAGAGAAGTGACCTGCTTTACTCACCTGGTAAGGTTGCTGGGAAACCTGTAAGTCAGGTACCAGGCCAATATTTTCAAGTGGCTTTATTTCATGAAGTCCAATCTTTGTTTTTCAAAAGCTGTCAGGTCATATCTGAGTCTATATATTTTTCTCAAATATGACATTCCAGTCAAAGTAATATAATCAATGTTCAGTAATATAATCAATATTTCCAATTTGGTCCTGTTAGAAGGTTAACAGATTCTTATTGAACTTATGTAAATAACTATAGTGCCATGAAAATACAATGATCACTCACTAAGAGTTTTCAAATTCTGGAAGGATCAGGTAGGGAGAAAAATATAAATATTTCAAATCTGCTTACAAAAGTATAATCTATCAAATTGCTATAAGTCATAGTTAGCTTGAGAGAAAAGAGAAAAAGGTTTCCTGAAATCTGAAAAGACAAAACTTTCTTTTTTTAAAGATTGCACCTGAGTTAACAACTGTTGCCAATCTTTTTTTTTCTGCTTTATCTCCCCAAACCGCCTGTACATAGCTGTATATTTTTAGTTGTAGGTCCTTCTAGCTGTGGCATGTGGGATGCCACCTCAATGTGGCCTGACAAGTGGTGCCATGTCCGTGCCTAGGATTCAAACCAGTGAAACCCTGGGCCACCACAGCAGAGCGTGCGAACTTAACCACTCAGCCATGGGGCCGACCCCCCAAAACATTTTTATAAATCAGCCTATCTCAAAAGAAAAGTCATAAAAATTATAATCATCCTCATCAGTTCATTAATTCCCATGCAATCAACTCTTGATCTTGATCTTCCGTTAGCAGTTTCATGAAGTCATCAGTTTCTCCATTAGAGTTCTGTAATTTTTAACCTAGTTCAGTTTTATCATCTGAAAGTTTATCAGAAACCCGTATTCCACAGGAAGTGTCAGGGTCCTTTCCATGAAACTCTCTAAAGATGAAACATATTTTCAAAAGCAAAGTACAACAATAACTGTCTGTAATTGACAAAAGATCTAAAAATGGCAATTGACAAAAAAACTTGGTTATTTCTGTGACATACAACATTTTAAGATAATAACTAGAATTATGACCGACAGTCAGGACAGATCAGGAACTTTAGGAATGTTATATACTTTTTAAAAAATACTTATTATATCAATAATATTTACCAACATAATATCACAGATCCCTATGAAACAATGTTTAGTTATCCATTTAACCATGGTGACAATTAAAGATTTTCAGGTGAATGCAGAGAATTAAATAGCTATAAGAAAAACCTTAGTACCTGTGATTAAAGACCTGATAAAAACAACACAGGAAATTTATTTTGATAAAACATATAATTTCTTTACCAAGAACAGATTAAAAGTTTAAGAAAATTATCCTTTTAAAAGAGGGGAAAAAACAAATTCTAATTTTGCACTAGCTTAATTTTGATATTAAAACTTAATTAAATTCATTTCAATCTTAGCCAACTTGACTATGTACAAAACTCTTTTTTTTTTTCAGAATTTCTCTTTACAAACCTTCTATAACTTTCTTTTTACATTCAGATTTGTCCCATGCCTTCTTTTTTTCCTTCTAGCACTTTAGGACAAATTTATCTTTCTTAACAAAAAAAATTTTTTTACTGAAAACATACATTTTACATCTTGCTTTCCTTGAATACAAATATATTACATATATTAATTAGAATTCTTAACCCTTATGGACTTTAATTTTAGTGAAAACTAAGAAGCAAGCAATCATAAACTACCTTTTACGTTAGCATTCTGTGGCTCAGTAAGTTTATAAACACTTTTCATAATTTCTAGAAACATGCTACTTCATTGTACAATCTTTTAATAAAATACAAGACATGTATTTACTAATGGACCCAAACAATTTTTGGTTCTCTGTAATAAGACAAAAGTAGGTAAACTTAGACAGGTTTAGCAATTAATGTTTTAGTATTTTATCTTATTTGGAAATGATCTAGATACTTAGTGAATTTTTATCATTTAATTTATCCTAGCAAAACTTCAGGATTTCAAGTTACCCAAGAGATTTTGGAAGCTATTTTAAGCACACATGTCATAAACTATAATTATTCCTAAAAGTTTATCTATCAACTCTTATCTCACTTATATTTAAATCACTTGCTCCCAACAATTATGTTTAGCTTACCCACGAAAACTTCATGAGACATTATACAAAATTAGCTATCATTTTAAGTTATTATTTTTGCTGACAGAGATGACATGAGCTCATTTGACTATAAACCTGGGCTGTATGTCTGCATCACATCCAGTATTGGTAATCTTGAGGACATGTCTATTTTAATCAAACCAACAAACTTAAACAAGCTTTCATTTACTAAAGATTATTTCATATCATGTTAACTTGAAAGACATTTGGGTTAATTTCTTTTACATTTAGAAATAGCTTATGTAAGAGCTTACTTTAAGACAGTGAAGTAGAGCTCTTAATTTTGGTCATGTCATCCAGAGGTAAAATGTCCCACATATATCACATACATATAGACACATACACAAAGACTCTACACCTGTTGTTTTCACACTTTAGGACAATGTACCACGCCTTTAAAAGTCTGCACAAAGCATTTAACAAAGGTCCTCTTTGTAAGTGTACAATTTAACCCTAGACCAATTTACCTTGGTGGGGGGGGGGGGCGTAACTTTACTACCTTTTTTATTTTTTGGAACCTGATATTAGCCTCCAGTTTTTGTCTAATATGGTGTGGGGGCTCAGGAAACTCTATTGACTTCCCTTCAGTATGTTTAATTAACACTGTCTGAAGCACAGATTTATACGCTGTCTTACAATCAGGCTGGGGACACGGTGAGACGCGTCTGTCCCCACGACACAATATAATCAGGCAAAAAGAGATGCCATCACTTCACATAAAGCCCATAAATATATCAGTTTTTCCACAAAATTTCATCTGAATTCCATCAGCTCTTCTACCTCTAATCATAGTTTCCTTTAGGATTTTATCAATAGGCCTTGGTCTTATAATATTGGATAGGAGAAGCATTCCCAGTCAGCCATTTGAAGACAGACTCAGGCAAAGTTGATACAACCTCTTTATATAAAATTAGCTCAAATATTTTAACCTTTATAATCGTATCAAAACCTTTGCATTTTCTCGATTTAATTGCACCCTGAGGCAGGGTCTTAAGGCTAGTCATTATTTTTTTGTATTTTCTTTTTAATTTGGTCTTTTCATAGGTACCAATAAAACAATTATGAAGAGAGCTCTCAAAAATCTTTTTTGGGGGGCAAGCCCCAAGGCCAAGTGGTTGGGTTCGTGCACTCCCCTTCTGTGGCCTGGGGTTTCGTCAGTTCAGATCCTGGGCGCGGGCATGGCGCCGCTCATCGGGCCATGCTGAGGCAGTGTCCCACACAGCACAACCAGAGTCACTCACAACTAGGATATACAACTATGTACTGGGGGGCTTTGGGGAGAAGGAGGAGAGAAAAAAAATTTTCTTCCAATTTAGAGGTTTTTCCAACTTAAATGATCCATCATCTGGCCACACTGATGAGTAGGATCTTAATAGCGATTCAAACTAATAAGCCTTTTACAGCTTAACCATGGACACAAGAGACATCCCCAAAAGAGAGTACAGAAGAAGCAGCCCTCACAAGATCCAGAAAGTTCACTCCCAAAAATAGTCTAAGAAAGCAAAGGCCTTGGGCGGGGGTTGGGGGGGGGGGGGGCGCAGTTTCAAAGTTTCTTTCAGAGTTTTTTGTCCTTAACCAAAGAGACACATTTTGGGGTGGCCAATTCTGATCCCCCACAGGGCCAAGTGGAAAATGTCAGGGAGAAGAACTAGGTCCAAATATTGGCTCAGTTACCTGCTGTGTGATCTTGGGCAAGTCACTTCACCTCTCTGAGTCTGCCTTTCTTCAGCTGTAAAGTGAAAGGCCTACATTTCAGCCCAGGACCTGCCTGCCACCCTGTAGACTAGTTAATGTGTGTTATTGGAAGGAAGGAAGGAAAGGGAGTATTTATTGTGCTCCCACCACGTGCCAGATCCTGTGGGGGACACTGGGGATACTGTGGTAAACAGGCAGATACAGTCGCTGCTTTCCTGGAGATTTTTCTCGAAGGGCTGCGGAAGTGGTTAACGGCAGCAGGAGGTTGAGTAAGTGGGGCTTTGTAACTGTGGGCAGGATTTCTCCTGAGCCGATGGCTGTCAGCCAGGGAGGAGGGGGGAGATACCCCATCATGACAGAGGAGGAAAGGAGACGCCCTTGTTCACTCAGCTTTAAGCAGTCGGAGCCTGGATGCGAACCCAGGGTCTGCTTTTACAGGCTGCCCGGGTCCTCTCTTGAGTCCCCAGCACTTTAGCAGCTGAAGGAAACTCGAGAAAGCAAGACGGGGGCCTTCGAGAAGGCAGGTGTCAGGGGAGGCCTTTATAGGCCCCACCCACTCGGCCCTCGGCAGCGCCCCACCCTGGGGAGTGCCCCTGGGCAGGGCCAGCCTGGCTGGGCCTCTCTCCTCCCAGGTCTGCAGGATGGATGACTGAGCAGAGGCGCCCCAGTCTTTCTATTCCAGACCAAACTCTCGGCCCCACCAGCGCTTCTCAAGCCACCCCAACGCCTAACTGTGAAAGGAGCTGGTGGGACCCGGAGCGGGTAGGACTGGACAGAGGCCGGGGGGCGGGTCCAGGAACTGAAGCGGAGGCCCGCTCAACAGCTCCTTCAGGTCATCCTGGTTTTCTTGAGAAACGTTGGGAATCTTGCCTCCCACTCCCTAGGAGATCTGTGTTTGTTTTAATAGCACACAATTCCCTCCCCTCCTGCCATAAAGGGTCGGAGTAGTCTGACTGCAGAGGGTACCATTTCTGCCCTGGCTTCCCTCACCCCCTAACACGGCAGCGGTCCCTGCAGACCCCTGGCGAAGGGTCCCCAGGAGTAGAAGCCCCACAAGACGCTCTCCTCCTGTCTTCCCTTCCTCGCTTCTCAGATCTCACATCCCACCATGTCGCCCAAGTCCTTTGAACCTCGCCTCCATTATGTCGCTTGTCTCTGTATCACCATCATCTGTTTCTGAGGCTGCCTCGGTTGTGCCCCAGCCCTCAGGACAGGCCTAACCCCTAGATGGATCATGCTTGGGAAAGTGAGAGGATGAATGAATGTGGAAAGATGGTGGCCCCTCCAGGCCCGCGGTCGGCGGAAAGGCCGCCCAAAGGTATTGGCCTCCCTATCTCTGAAATCTGTGAATACGTCACTTTAAATGGCAAAAGGAAGTTTGCAGGTGTGATCAAGGCTCTGGAAATGGAAGAAATTCCGCCTGCGGACAGCAGCTGCAGCCTGTGCTTGAGAGGTCCACCCAGCTGCACTTCCCAGTGGCCTGCCTTGCAGATCTCAGGCTGGCCTAGCCAGCTCCCACTGTGGCATAAGCCATTTCCTTACAATCAGACAATCATTCAAAATATACGTATCCTACTGGTTCTGTTTCTCTGGGTGAACCCTGAATGATACAGGAGCCAAGGGAAATTGGCCTCTGGGGCCTGTATTTGGGAGACCACTCAGAATGGGGTTGTGGTGGGCAGGAGAGCCAGCCCAGGAATAGCTAGAAGGTCTGTGCCCCTCAGCTGGGGTCTGTGTTGGGCCCAGGTGCCCAGGGAGGCTGGTCCACTGACCTTGGCCGTGGGCGGGGTAGAGCGGAGCTGGAGTGCTGGCCCAGCTGCAGCTGAGCAAACACAGGTGTGGGGGATGGGAGGCAGCAGAGCTGGGGGATGGCCCAGGGGGATGGGTGGGGGATAGCCTAGAGCGCTGGATGCAGGGAGGTCTCTGGGGGAGAGAGAGGGCCTCGAGGTGCTGGAAAAGCCAGGCCAAGCTATGTCAAATCCTGCCCATCTGACTGGCTGTGCGGCTGGGCTGGGCCCTGGGGACACAGCGGAAGATAAGGAGTAGCTCTCGCCCTGTGGGCATCCTGTTCCCCTCCGCAAGGTGCCTAGTAAGAGCAGCACCTGGCACGTAATAGTTACTGAACAAAATACCTGAGACCAGGGCCGGCCAATAGAGGCCCTCCAATGAGGCGTTTGACAAAGAAGATCTGGGAAGAGAGAAAAGGGTGGCGTAGCGGAGGCAAGGGAGTAGGCAGCTGGGATGAGAAGGGGCCTGGGCTGGGCCGTGAGGAGCCTAGAGGGGGAGGACGAGCCGGCCCCCATCCCTCGCCCACACCCCTCGGGATCTGGGAGCCAGCACTGTGGTGTGGGAAGGAGAGTTCTGTTCCTGCCACCCCACCATCCATCCACCCGAGGAGAACTTGCCTTTCTAAGGGCAGGCTCCTCCTCCCCCCCCAGGGTAATCACAGCCAGGGTCTCCGCCCCCATGCCCCAGACCTCACGTTTCCCCTCAGACCTCTCCTGGGCTGTGGTTTTAGCAAACAATTTGGATGCTTCTGGGGCTTGGGAGGGTAGGCCTGGCCCCGTCCTGTCCTTCGTGGTGGTAAGAAATGCTCTGCATTCCTGAGTGAGGAGGCCAGCGGCCGTGCTTCTTGCTCAGCACAGGGGCAACCCCAGAAGAGCAAAGTTAAGTCTGAATCCAGACTCCCGTCCAGGCTCCCCTGTTCCTTCAGCCGTCAGTGCCCACCGGGTGTGCTGTCAGTCCGCCCCTCAAGTCTGCACAGGGCCACCTGGGAGCTGGGGGCTGAGGCCTGACCCCTTCAGGCCCTGGGAAAGGAGGCCCCTAGAGTGTCAGGGAGCAAGTTCCTGGAGCTTCCTGCCCAGAGGCTGGGCTTCTGTCCTCAGAGCTGCCTGGAGGAGGGCCCCGCCTGGTTCCCGTGAGTCTCTGCATGATGCCCAGCCCCGCCTGGCACTGAGGAGGCTCTCCATTCAAGGTTACTGAGTAGGTGAATGAGGGCAAGGCAGGGGAGTGAGAGGTGGGGTCTCAGAGAAGGCCTCTGTGATGGGCCGCACATCTGTGCGGCCCTTGGCATGGGTGAAGTAAATAGCTTGGAGAGTGTGTCCTGGGGGCCAGACCCTGCTGTAGGCCAGCTAGGCGGACTCGTAGTCACTCCTCATACAACCCTGCAATTGTGCTATCATCACATACCCATATCAGAGATGAGAGGGCTGAAGCCCAGAGAGGGTAAGTAACTGGTCCAAGGGCGCACAGCAAATAAGTGCAGGGGCTGGTATTGAGACTTCAGAGTCCCTCCTTTTCAGTAGGAGGCACACAGCCTTTGGGGAGGGAGGAAAAGTAGAGGCCTGGAAGGGGGAGTGACCGTGGATGCTGAGGGGAACAAGCGCCGCCTCCCAAGGCTGAGGGGCTGCAGGTGGTGGGCAAGGGGCGGGGCCCAGGACAACATGAGGGCCTCGAAGGCCACGGTGAGGAGTTTCCAGTTTCACATGTCCCGACTACTGAGCTTCGAGGTCAGGTGTTCTTTGGAGAAGCAGTTGACTGCTGATAGATACAGTGAGAAGCACAGGATGTGCTGACCTCCGAAGGCCTGCTGGTGGGGAGGTTGTGGGATGACCCGTGGCAGGCTGGGGCTTGGGGGCTCGGGCCTGCTCCGAGAGGGAGAGTGGATTGCTCAGCTGACCCTGAAGTGGGATGGGGCAGGCGGAGGAGCAGCAGACATCCTGGCCAGGGGGCAGGGGGTCCTGGTCCCAGAACCCTGCTCTGCAACTGTCCATGTCACCTGACCTCCCTGAGCCTCAGGTAGCAATAGCCCCAGGCACCTGGACGGTCACTGGGTCGATATGACAGTGATTCATCCTGGGCAACACTGGTCACCGCCGTCCGCATTCTGCTCCTGGCAGTGATGAAGATGAGCTCTTACAGCTGAATGGCTCTTTACGACCTGCAAAGGCCCTGTCTACCTAATCTGATTTGAGCCTCGCACAAACCCAGAAGCCGCAGTCTTTATCATCCCCTTCAAAGCCGAAGGAACCAAGGCACTGAGTGCAGAAGCCCCTTCTCCAGATTCCTCCGTCACGGGAGCAACCGAGGACGCCAACCTTGGTCTTTGGGTCCCTGTTCGGTGCTCTTTACCTCCCTCTCGAAAGAATACATTCGCAAGCATCCGGCACCATCCATCTTGCTGTCTTATACCCGCATCCTGACAATAAAAATAATGACAACAGCTGTTTTTATTGAGTTCTGACTGTGCCAGGCACCTGCTCGTGCTTACAAACATCATCTAACTTGTTCCTCGCAGCAATTCTAGGTGTGAAATGGTTAATATCATTATTCCCATTTCACAGATGAGAAAGCAGAGGCTCACTTTGCTCCGACCGCCACCCAGGGAGCAGAGGGGCTGCACTTGGAACCCAAAACCAGCCCTTTCCGGGTCCTCATCAGCTACCAGGAGACCATTGCTCTCGTCCCCCTCACCCCGTCTCCCCGCTGTGCTCCTCTCTGCACTGGGGTATGTCGTCTCCCCCATCCCCCCCAACAGATGATAAATTCCTTGGGAGGAGGAACCCACATCTTAATCCTTCGAGAATCCCTCCAGAGTGCTCAGCATTTGGCTTGGCATGTGGGGAGAGCTCCGCAAATGTGATCAATGAATGGAATAACTTCTCACTCTCTGCAGCCTCTTGGGGGTCTCAAAGGATTGTGATGAGGTGGGAAGAGGTGGGCCGTGGGGTCAGATAGACCTGGATTCGAATTTCAGCTCCACTATTGGATGTCAGTGTGATCCTGACCTCAATCTCACCTTTAAAATGGGGTTAACACCACTAACCCCCTAGGGTTGTTGAGGAGACTAAAATGGGATGGGACCTGTAAAATCTTCTCCCTTCACTGGATGTGCCAGACAGGAAAATGGCCCCCCCAGAGACGGCCACGTTAATCCCTGGAACCTGTGAACAGTCAGGTTACATGGCAAAGAGGAAATAAAGCTGCAGGGGGAAATAAGGTTGCTGATTGGTTGACCTTAAAATAGGGAGAGCAGTACAACGTGGTGACTGTCATTAACAAGACTGGATTGTATATTTGAAAGTTGCTAAGACAGTAGATCTAAAAAGCTCTCATCACAAGAAAAGAATTGTATAACTATGTGACGTGATGGGTGTTACCTAGACATATTGTGGCCATCATTTTGCAATGTATACATCTCTCAAATCATTATGTTATACACTCGAAACTAATACAATGTTGTATATCAATTACATCTTATATAATTGTATGTTGTATATCAATTATATCTCAAAAAATAGGGAGATTATCCCGGATTACCTGGGTGGGCCCAACGTAATCCCAAGGGTCCTGAAATAGGGAAGAGGGAGGCACAAGAAAAATCAGAGGAGGTGTGACTGTGGAAGAGCCGTCAGAGAGATGCAAAACCACCAGCTTTGAGGATGGAGGAAGGGGCCAGGAGCCAACGAATGTGGGCAGCCTCTAGAAGCTGGAAAAGGACAAAGAAATGGATTTTCCCCAGAGCCTCCAGAAGGGACCCAGGCCTGTTGACGCTTTGACTTTAGCCCAGTGAAACACTCGTCCAGCTCGTGCTGGACTTCTGAACTCCAGAACTGTAAGATAGTAAATATGTGTGGTTTTAAGACAAGGTCACAGTCATTTGTTACAGCGGCAACAGATCGGTAAACGTTGGGTTCCTCTCTCCAGCTCCCTTAGCGCCCCCATCCCCTCTGTAACACCACAATGAGCAGGTCTTTTACACCTACCTCATACGCAAAGAAACAGGCTGGGAGAGGTCATGTGACATGTCCAAGGTCACGCACACAACAAGATGGAGCTGGAATGGGAACCCAGCCCTCTGACTCTGACCCCTGGACACTTTCTAACCCGCTACACCGCCTCTCCTAACGGTCGTCCAGTGGATGTAAAAGTATCTTAAGGGTTGTGCGAATTCATGGGGGTGGTTCTCATCCTCCCAGGCTGGTCCGGAAGCCCCACCTCTGCAGAGACCTCTCTTTTCCTCCAAGCTTCAGTTCTTGCCATGCTCCCCCCCCCCCCCCCCCCCCCCCAAGCTCCTTGCTCTTGTGTGTCCTTCTGTCTTCCAGGAAAGGGACTGTGGCCTTTGACACTTTCCCCTAGTCCCATTTCACACCCTGCCTTCTGCGC